>NC_090259.1:11322555-11350055 GCF_037325665.1 Littorina saxatilis
GAGAGAGAGAGAGAGAGGGTGTATGTGTTCGTGTGAGAGAGAAAAAGAGAGAGAGAGAGAGAGAGAGAGAGAGAGGGTGTATGTGTTCGTGTGAGAGAGAAAAAGAGAGAGAGAGAGAGAGAGAGAGAGAGAGAGAGAGAGAGAGAGAGAGAGAGAGAGAGAGAGAGAGAGAGAGAGAGAGAGAGAGAGAGAGAGAGAGAGAGAGGGTGTATGTGTTCGTGTGAGAGAGAAAAAGAGAGAGAGAGAGAGAGAGAGAGAGAGAGCGGGTGTTCGTGTGAGAGAGAGAGAGAGAGGGAGAGAGAGAGAGAGACAGAGAGAGAGACAGAGAGCGGGTGTATGTGTTCGAGAGAGAGAGACACACAGAGAGACACAGAGAGACAGAGACAGAGAGAAAGTAAAGTAAAGGGGGGGGGGGGGGGGGGGGTAACGCGGAGGCGACGAAGAATTAATCCTACATACCCGAGGGAGAAATGCCAATTTCCTTGTCATGAATAATTTTCTCAGTGCTCATCAACCCACAGTTTCCGTACCCTTTATGTGTAAGACATTCGACACCCTGTATCATCAAACAGTCTTTATGCAAATGGATCCTACATGAATATGCATGGAGAGGTTCTTTAGCGACACTCAAGAGAAGCAAGATGGTCTGATGCCTTGGAGAAACAAAGATGACCCCAAAAGACCTTGACCGCTTAGGTTATTGGATAAAAGGTCAAGAAACGGAGAAGTCCAGCGGTGGGCGGGGCTGCGTTTCGAATTAGGAAACTGTAGAACAGTACAACAGGGGTGTTGCTATGATTCATTTTCTTCGGCAAACTGCAAAATAACTTTTTGCAATGTTTGTAATTTCAAGTAGTCCTTGTTGTCACCTCCCCTACCCCCACGCGCCCCCGTCCTTCTCTCTCATCGCAAAAAGTTCGGTAATCCTTCTGACATGAAGGCAACGTTATCGGCGATTTGAAATGATTTAAACAAAACTTGATTCAGTTTTGATATCGCGACATGTACAATATTTTGACATTCACGATCGACCCGTACTCAAGAATAATATTTATATTGGCGATATCCTATGTTTTAATGTAAGAGAAAATAAACACAATAGTGCAATGGCACATATTTTAACAATTCAAAATAAGATTCGGCGATTTAGTGACTGCTTGCGCCAAACGAGATCCCTGAACAGTGCATTCAGTCTAGGCCTTTTCTCTTTGTTTTATACGTATAAGAGAGCGTGTGGTCAAAACCTTGACCACCGGACTTTCATGGACACCGCAGCAGCGCCAACTTGGTCTCGGATGGACGGGCGGGAGAGGTGTCAGCCGACTGACAGACTGACTGTAGTTTGACCCGACCTCATTTACATGATACACACACGTGTGATGAGATGGTTTATTAATCACATGGGTGGTGTCTCTTGCGTATTATTTAGGATAAAGACGGATTCAAGTCAAGTGTGTATATATGACTGATGCCCCCAGGTACTATATTAACAGCTATTGTGTTTTCAGCGTAGCAATAGGGCCCGATATTTAGACGAGACAAGTATAATGCCGACGAGTCGAAGACGAGTCGCATTATACTTGTTGGAGTCTAAATATCGGACCCTATTGCTACGATGAAAACACAATAGCGTTTATATAGCTATTCTGACATTACATTCTGTGTTAAAATCCTGTTTTTGTCAGCAACAAGTACGAGAATGCTACATGTCGTTGATTGCAGACGACGGTTCCCTTTCCGCATGAAGCCACGGAAATAACCGAACATTGAAAAACCCACGGACATGTATTACGGAGAAAACTCAAGATAACCGGATGTTTAGCATTATGTCAATGTGCTAGGAATCATAATTATGACGTCATGACGTATCATGCTTGCCTACGTAGATTGTATGTTCGAAAGTCTGACTTCTGTTGGGAATTCACGTGGTGAAGACTGCGGTTAATCTCTAGATGATAAGAGAACAAGGATTGTCTCAGAAGAAACGACTAAATGTTTCAGACCGGTAACTTCATTTCAACATTGCACTATACAATGGACGTTCTATGTGACAGGAGAGTTTGCTGATTTTGTGTTAAACATTGGAGAGATCGTCTGCTAGAATCAGAGATAGGTCGCTTCAGATTGCAGCTTCTGGAAATTTGCAAGGTTTGTTGCCTGTTAAAGAACTGGATTTTACACGTAATGCCGGTATGTCATGTACAGTAAGCAACAACAAAAACACACACAAAGCAAATGGCATCGTCTGTTGACTTGTCACATAAACAAACCTGGCGAGGTATGCGTGTACTTTATACACGTGGAAGAAACCGGAACCATGCGTCTTTGTTATTGCCAATATGCTTTTGGATATTGGCAAAAATGGCCGACTTCCGTAGCATTATGCTTTGATGATCGGAAAAGGGATGTGCGAGACCATTCAATCACAGCCCCCGAATTTCCCCACGTGTTCATCAGAATAGCTATAATATTATAGAACTTTCACGCTGCATAACATGTTGCCAGTATCTAGACACTTAAGGGCCGTTCACAAGGCAGACTTTCAACCAACTTTTCCCTAACTTTTGTCGATTTGAAATCGCCCCCGAGTTGTCGAGGCCAAGTCGGCAAAAAAGACTGCCATGTGAACGGCCCTGACGATTTAGGTTCGATTTAGGCCAGATTTAGCAGCGACTCGAAAACTCAGTTGAGCGCTGCTCGACTCGGCCGTGACTTGGCGCAGATTTTGCACAGACTTTCCTTATCACGTTTACGAATTGGTTAGATCTATCCACTGAGTTATATATATAGCAATCCAAACTGCTCTTCCCGTATAAGGAGGTTCATGTAGCTCCGATAGCTGAACTGGCTGAGAATCGGTGCCTAAAACTAGTTTGAGCGTTACACTGTTCACATGGGCAGCGATTTTGATTTGACTTGGCGCCGACTAAAATCGTTTGAAAGTTGGGGGAAAGTTGGTAGAAAATGTGCCATGTGAACAGCACTTAAAACCAGACCCAGAATTGTCTCAGCGTTTAGGTCTAGCAACGTAGCCCTGGGGTTATGGGTCGTCTGAGAAAATTGCTTTGGGAAACGTGATTCTACCAATGATTTATGCCCGCTGTGGTCTGTTCTTTTTACGCCTGACGGTACTGCAAAACTTGATTAAGTATCGATCCGAAGTGCGTTTGGATGGGGGAGGGGAGGGGGGGGGAGGGGGGGGGGGGGTGAGTGTGGACAGAGATGCGAGGAAATGGCTGTATGTTTAAGAGGGTGATAGAAGATGTGGCAACAGCAGAGTCTACGTGATTGTGAAAGATACTGTAGACAATGATCGCGTGAGAGAGGAAAGAGCGAGAGAGAGCGGAATGAGAGAGAGAGAAAGAGAGAGAGATAGAGGAAAGAGAGAGAGAGAGAAGAAAGAGAGAGAGAGAGAGGAAAGAGATAGAGAGAGAAAGAGAGAGAGAGAGAGGAAAATGAGAGAGAGAGGAATGAGAGAGAGAGAGGAAAAAGATAGAGAAAGAGAGAGAGAAGAGAGAGACAGAGAGAGGAAAGAGAGAGAGAGAGAAAGAGAGAGGAAAGAGAGTGAGAGAGAGGAAAGAGAGAGAGAGAGATAGTTCCATTCAAACACATTAACTCCAAACGATAAAGCAATCATTCACGTTCAAAGAAATGTCAAACGTTGACATTACACAGCCCGGGTGTTTTTTCCCCTTCTCTCTCTTACTCTCTTTCTCTCTCTGACAGATTTTGCCCATCTTTTTCTCTTCCACTGTCTGACTCTTTGGGCAGAGTCCTACGCCATGTGAAAAAGATCGCCGTCACAGAAGTTCCCACCTTTGATCAGTTGCAGTCAAGATGCGGGAATGAGGCCAGTGACAGTGCATAGAACGGCAAAGTTAACGTAGTCTTCGAACACTCCCAGGCTTAAAGATAGATTCCTTCCAGTACAGATGCTTTTGTAAAACACCATAGGTCCGTCATGACTTTTACCTTGGCTATAAAAGCTTATCTTCCTTTTTTTTTTTTTTTTTTTTTTTCTGCAATTACAACAGTCAAGCTATACAGTAGTTATGAACACATTTAATCATGTTATACATTATGCATTCATGCATGTTTTTTTTGGTGTATTTGCCAAGCACATCATCGTGGGGCTTTTAATCCATAACATGCATCCGTCTACAATGTATTTTCATTCATCCTTCAACATGTATAATAAATATGTAAATGGCAAGTATACAAGACATACAACATTAGGACCTAACCGACAGACGGACATGTAACATACCGACAATACTGATAAAAAAAAAGAGAGAGAGAGAGAGAGAGAGAGAGAGAGAGAGAGAGAGAGAGAGAGAGAGAGAGAGAGAGAGAGAGAGAGAGAGAGAGAGAGAGTGAGAGGGGGGTAACAGGGTGACAGACAGGTAAGAGGATAAGTGAAGCAGACAGACATAAGACATACACACACACTCTTGCCTAAAATCTTATAAAAACCTACAATTTTAAACTGTACAAAAAGTTAAGCTGAAATGGACACTTCGCCTTGGTCAATAACCTAACATATATTCGCATAGGGTAACCACTCTGACAAAAATTCAACATTTCTATTCCTGATAAGATTCAATTTCTTTTCAATGTAATATCTTTGTTTTAATATTTTCAAAAAAACATTCAAAAGCGGAACTGAGCCCTGAAGTTTACATTTATAAATATAATATTTTCCTAAAAGAATAATCAGATCTAAAACATTATCAGTGTTCACATTATCATCATTTCCAAATATTATCAATCCTTTCGAAAAAGTCAAATGTTCACAATGTAAACATTCTTTGTGCAATACATTATTCAATTTAATCCAGAAGGTTTTAACAATCATACAAAAGCTTATCTTCCTACTTGAACACACGCGCACGCACGCACGCACGCACGCACGCACACACGCACACACACACACACACACAGAGACACAGACACACACACACACACACACACACACACACACGTCAATATTTTAATTAATTCAGCCAAAAGAAGGAGTTTGTTTGTTGATGTTTGGTGTTTATCCGAGTTTAAGGATACTTTCATTCCACGTCCAAGCCTGGCCAAATCTGTGATGAGCCGAATGGTTTACATGGGAGGGACTGTACCTTTAACTCAGGCAAACATCGTCCAATCTGTTCTTGCTTGGCAAATCATATCAAATATATACGTCAGTCTATTGTGAAAGCGGCGTTTTGTTTTGTTTTGTCCGAATTGAATTGAATAAATTGATCTCATATAATGTAGCTGCTTTAGCATTTCCGTGAACACGTCTTTAAACTTCAACTGTGGATATTCCATTCCATTAATTAATTTTTTAATTTTTTATTTATGTAACGCAACGGTGCAAAATAAACTGCAAAATAGACTTATTATGTTCAAGACTAAGACTCATCGACGTGTTCACTGAGTGAGTGCCATTTTGTGCATCGTATTCAACGTACCTACTTCACCTTTGGCGTTGCCAGAAAACAAGAACTGTGCAGCGCATCAAAGCTGCCAACCATTCCACAGGGAAGGCATGCTGCTTCACAGCATGTCTGGTGCCTCATTGATTGATTAAGTTTGTTTCTACTCTTGGCTCATGATTTTCTTTGTTGTGGCGTCTGAAAACGGTGAAATGAAGCGAACACGGTACACTCTCAAAGAAATAGATGCGATGATGCGGCACATGAGGACGCGTCGTTAACTCCACCCCCACCACCCACCACCCCCCACCCCCACCCCCGCATTTGGGTCCTTATGTGCCGGTGATTTGCTTGTAGTTTCTATGTTCATTTTCCATAACATTATTACTACGATCAGCAACAGCAGGTATTGATTGCAACGAAAGCAAAAAGGGCATGTCTATGGGGATTATACTGCATACCTTTAGAAGGATACGTCCCCTCCTATTCTGGTTTTTACATTTAGTCAAGTTATGACTAAATGTTTTAACATCGAGGGGGGAATCGAGACGAGGGTCGTGGTGTATGTGTGTGTGTATGTGTGTGTGTGTATGTGTGTGTGTGTGTGTGTGTGCGCGTGCGTGTAGAGCGATTCCGACCAAACTACTGGACCGATCTTTAATAAATTTGACACGAAAGTTCCTGGGTATGATATCCCCATACGTTTTTTTCATTTTTTTGATAAATGTCTTTGATGACGTCATATCCGGCTTTTCGTGAAAGTTGAGGCGGCACTGTCACGCCCTCATTTTTCAACCAAATTGGTTGAAATTTTGGTCAAGTATTGTTCGACGAAGCCCGGACTTCGGTATTGCATTTCAGCGTGGTGGCTTAAAAATTAATTTATGACTTTGGTCATTAAAAATCTGAAAATTGTAAAAAAAATATTTCTTTTATAAAACGATCCAAATTTACGTTCATCTTATTCTCCATCATTTTCTGATTCCAAAACCATATAAATATGTTATATTTGGATTAAAAACAAGCTCTGAAAATTAAATATATAAAAATTATTATCAAAATTAAATTATCGAAATCTTAAACAAAAAGGAGACCACTCAAAGATGAGGGGGTGACTGGAAGCTTTATTCATGCTTCAATAAAATACCATAATAAAATAATGCAAAATGTCGCGCTTGAAATGAGATTAAAAGACATGTACATATTTTCACTGAGGATTTGCTGCGCGCATAATAAACATCCCACAGTGGCGCATAAATATCAAAACATAGTATACTCCACAACAGCAGGATGGATAATCCTGTCTTGGCCCACACAAACATACGTGCTAAAAAAAAACCAAAGGAAAAACAACAACCACACACAACGAATTAATACTCAGACACACGCACATAATTATTTCTTTCTTATAACATAAGCATAACCAACACCATACAACAAACAAGCATATAAAAAAATACATGCAGAGGCAGTTAATTCTTCATAATTATTAAAAAAAAAAAAAAGGATAAGGCATTCCAGTCACACTAAGCTCAAAAGGGTGGGAGGGAGGGGAAACATTTTTTTGTGTGCGCACTCGCGTGAGTTTGGCAGCGAACTGACGCAGTGGACACAGGCCTGTGTTTACAGCGACACGCGCACGTGAACTTGCTGATTCACTCAGCGTAGCGACAGCCGTGGGAGCTAAGGGCCTAAATACAGGCGACGTTAATCCCTAGTAGTTTAAAATACATTTCTGCGAAATTCCTATTAAACAAAAAGGAGACCACTCAAAGATGAGGGGGTGACTGGAAGCTTTATTCATGCTTCAATAAAATACCATAATAAAATTAAGTAGAAGTGCAGTGCCTGGCACTGCATACCCCAAGCGAAGGAGCCATCATTGAGAGAGAGAGAGAGAGAGAGAGAGAGAGAGAGAGAGAGAGAGAGAGAGAGAGAGAGAGAGAGAGAGGTTCCACACCTAGAAATCTTGTCAGTTGTTGTGGTTGTTGTTGTACCTGTTGTGTTTGTTGTTGTTGTTGTTTTGATGACAATACTGTCCTTTTTTGTGTGTAATGTTCTTGTTGTTGTTTTGTTGTTATTGATTCATACTTGTTTACTCTATCTCTCTCTCTCTCTCTCTCTCTCTCTCTCTCTCTCTCTCTCACTCTCTCTCTCTCTCTCTGTTTATGATGATATCTTTCCTCGGAAAATGCAGTGCTTTGGATGGTAAATGCATATATGTTTGGCAGAGAGAGAGAGAGAGAGAGAGAGAGAGAGAGAGAGAGAGAGAGAGAGAGAGAGAGAGAGAGAGAGAGAGAGAGAGAGAGAGCGATTACAAGCAAATGACGAAGTCTCGTCCAACATCTCGTGCTACGAGATATGATGTACACCTAGATTACCTGATTACAAGTAAATAACGAAGTCTCGTCCAACATCTCGTGCTACCAGATTTCATGTACACCAAGATTACCTGATTACAAGCAAATGACGAAGTCTCGTCCAACATCTCGTGCTACGAGATTTGATGTACACCTAGATTACCTGATTACAAGTAAATAACGAAGTCTCGTCCAACATCTCGATATCTTCAGTAAGGGACAACGGACCTTTTCACAAATGTTCATAAAAATCGCTTGAGAAATGGAAAATAACGGTTTTTAATGGATTTTTGTTGTTGGTGGTTGTGGTGGTGGTGTCGTTGTAGTTGTTGTTGTTGTTGTTGTTGTTAGTGGTGGTGGTGGTGGTGGTGGTGTTGTTGTTTTTTTGTTGTTGGTGGTGGAGGTGTTGTTGTTGTTGTTGTTGTTGTTGTTGTCGTCGTCCATCATATCAACCAACTCACCAGGATTGCAAGTAATTCACGGTGTCTCTTACAACATCTCGTTGTTGGTGGTTGTGGTGGTTGTGGTGGTTGTGTCGTTGTTGTTGTTGTTGTTGTTGTTGTTGTTGTTGTTGTTGTTGTTGTTGTTAGTGGTGGTGGTGGTGGTGTTTTTTTTGTTTTTTTTGTTGGTGGTGGTGGTGTCGTTGTAGTTGTTGTTGTTGTTGTTGTTGTTGTTGTCGTTGTCGTCGTCCATCATATCAACCAACTCACCAGGATTGCAAGTAATTCACGGTGTCTCTTACAACATCTCGTGCTACCAGATTTGATGTACACAAAGACTTTAGCTTGGAAATGGAATCCTCAAGTTTGACGTCATGGAAGATGTCATAACATTTTGAATTCAGCTCCTTGTGTTGAAGAGAATGATGTCATGAGTTTGACGTCATGAGTTTTGATTGTCTTCTTGACCTGGGTTTGACCTCCTTCTTTGTTATGACTTAGAAATTGGAAGCGCTTGTAACTGCCGTTGTCGATGTCGGATCAAAACGATTTATGTCTTAAAACCTTCCTGGGATCAATAACATTGCCTGTGCCAATTTTTGTTGTAGTCGAGTCAAAACTGTGAAAGTTTTAGGGGTTCTAACACACACACACACACACATCATATTTGGTTGAAATCAACTCTAGTGTGGGACCAACCTAGCTTCGCTCGCTTCGCTCGCTTCGCTTGGATAATGCAAAATGTCGCGCTTGAAATGAGATTAAAAGACATGTACATATTTTCACTGAGGATTTGCTGCGCGCATAATAAACATCCCACAGTGGCGCATAAATATCAAAACATAGTATACTCCACAACAGCAGGATGGATAATTCTGTCTTGGCCCAATTGTCCAAATCCACTTCACTCACTCTACCTTTAAAGTCCCTTTAGTGCGCTGTCACAGATTAAAAAATCCCTTTTACGTTTTGACAGCACACTGCCTCTGTGCATAGACCATTTATCCTGGACCGCCAACTAGCTCTCTCTCCGCTCTTTCTCTCTATTACGAGGTAGCGGCCCCTCGCATTTAGGAACGAAGAGAGGTACAGAAAAGCGTGCTATCCTTCTCAGCGCAACTACTACCCCGCTCTTCTTGGCCTTTCAGAAATCAGGGGGATGTCATATCCGGTGTCGATTGTAAACATGGACGAAGTTGCCGAGGTAAGTTCTGAAAATGCTAAAATAAACTCAGCTAAAGTGCATATGGAACATGTTTTTCGATGAGTTTTGTTAAGTTTAGTTTGGAGTTTGGGAAAATCCAGTTCATTGTCACCTCCCATTGTCACAAATAACTGGAGCGTGCTTTCTTTTCACTGTCTTTCAAACCGGACGCTAAGCGCCCCTGTGAAAGTCGAGCGTCGTAACCTCGAAGGGTCACGTGACGAGTTGGCGGTCCAGGCTATTTGGTCTATGCTCTGTGCGATTGCGGAAGCAATCCGATCACCAGGGATGGCAATGTAAGCTAGGCAAGCGTATGAGCGCCAGTCTCCAATCTGGCGAATTGTCTCTATCGGAAGACCGACTTGATAAGCCCAGGAAGCACCCCCTCTGCGGAAACTGTGCCCGGCGTACTGCTTGGGATCAACACCTGCCTGCTGCAGGCACTGCTTAATTAACTTTTAACACGAAGGACGAGGGGGTCAGGGGGGAGAAGGGGGGGTTGCCGGACGAGGCCACGAAGGCGGGGCCGTCGGGCGGGGCGTGGGGGGGCCTGAAAGCTTGGAAAATCGCAGCGACCGGGCAGAGCAGAGCAGAGGGCATCCTCCTGAAAGTCAGAGTCAAAGTGCGATTTTTGAACTGAATAACCTTGGACCAACTAATGGTGATGCGCACAGCGTCTGGGTAGAACACACAGTCTTGTCTTCTCAAGTGTTTGGTAATCCATACAGACAGTCCCTAGACATCAATTAATAATCTACAAATAAAATAAAACAAGGTAAAACATGACTGTCAAAAAGGGGGGTGACTAGCAGTTTCAGTTACCAGACACGAGCAATTTACGTAAGCGTTCGTGACCTCCCGACTCGTGAAGGCGGGAGACTGCGTCTGCAACGACGTTCCTGGCGCCGGGGTAGTATACCGCCTTCAGCCGGAAGTTGTAAGTGGCCGACGCCCAGAAGACCCTGCGCAAGGACTGCATGACGAAGCTGTCTCTGCACGAGCCCTTGTTGATGATGGCCACCGCCGCCTGGTTGTCGGAGTGGACGAACACCTTCTTGCCCGCCCACAGGTGAGACCAGCGAGTGACCGCCGGTTCGAGGGCGAGCACCTCCTTGTAGTTGATGTGCAAAGAGGCGGCGCGAGGCCAGTGGGTCTGCCAGTGCGTGTTGACCCAATCGCCCTGGTTGAACGCCCCCGCCGCCTCCGTGCAAGCGTCGATGCTGATGGGCGTGGCTGGTCGGCAGTCGACTAGTGGCATGGTACCGTTGAAGGTTCGCAAGAACCTAAGCCACCAGTCGATGTCGAGGCGCATCTCTTTGGTGACTCTGGAGCGATGCCACGGGCAGCGCAGCGTAGCGATGCGATCGAGGAGCCGCCGAAGGTGAAAGCGGCCCCCGTAGATGCACTGAGAAGCCCAGTTTAGCTTCCCAGCTAGGCTCTGGAGCTGGCGTTTGGAGACCTTGGTGCTGGAGAAGACGCCCTGCAGATCTTGCGTGAGGTCCTTCACCTTGGCGTCGGGCAGCTCCATGGTCATAGCGACGGTGTCCAGCGTGATGCCCAGGAAGGTTAGACGCTGGGTAGGGCCCTCCACCTTGGAGTAGTTGATGGCGAAGCCAAGCTGCCTCACTAAACGCATGAGGGCGTTCAGCGCGGCTTGACATAGCTCGGAGGTCTCAGCAGTCAGCAGGAAATCGTCCATGTAGGCGACCACACCCTTGTGGCCTTGAGCATGCATCATGTGGCGGATGGCTTGCGAAAGTTCGTGGAATACCTCGGGGGATCGCCGCGCGCCGAAGGGCAGACGAGTGTCTACCATAAAAGTCTCTGTTGGCGATCCCTCGAAGTTCCAGGCTACGCCTGTAGCCGGATAGTTGGAGGGGTGAATGCGCACTGACCTGTATGCGCTGGCCAGGTCGCCCAGCTGAAAAAGTACCACACGATGTACTATAGTATACTATAGTAAACTATAGTAAATGTACCCTGTACTATAGTAAACTATAGTAAATGTACCATGTACTCTAGTACATATTGTAGTACATGGTACTTTGTACTATAGTACTGTGTAGTAAATGTACCCTGTACTATAGTACTTTGTGGTACAGTAGAGTACTTTGTACTTTGTACTATGGTACTTTTTAGTGAATGTACCATGTACTACAGTAGTACTATAGTACCTAGTACTTTGTACTATGGTACTTTTTATCGAATGTACCATGTACTACAGTAGTACTATAGTACCTAGTACTTTGTACTATGGTACTTTTTTGTGAATGTACCCTGTACTACAGTAGTACTATAGTATGAAGTACTTTGTACTATGGTACACTGTGGTGCTTTGTACTATGGTACTTTGTACTATAGTACTACAGTACATAGTACTGCGGTACAGTATAGTAGTAATAGTATACATGCATTTTGTGTTTTTATTTTTATTGTTTTATTAATATAACTTATCAGCTAAGCAAAACAATTTTGTTGTTGAAATTAAGTTGATTAAAAAACATTGTTTTTAAAATTGTGTTTTATATCACCAGTTGTGCATGTAAACGTGTTGTGTGTGTTTTTACAACTGAGGTAGTCGTACATATAAGATTTATTATGTTTTGTACGTGCGTGTGTGTGAATTAAGCCGTTTGTTGGAGATGACATGAGATATTTTCAAACTTGTTAACTGTGCATTTGCAAAATACACGTAGGAATACTTTGTGCTCACACACACACACACACCACACACACACACACACACACACACACACACACACAGTCACACACACACGCTCGCACGTGCACACACACAAACACGTGGGTACGCACATATTCACTTAGGAGAAAGGACTTTTGTAACGTCAGATTTACATAAGTATAGTTAGTTTTTTGTAAACAGTTAGCATCAAATGTGAAATTAATATTTCATTAACGTTACCTTGGAACGCTTCTCACAAAAAAAGTTTTCAAAAGAGAATTTAACAATTGCTTTAAAAGTTAAAGGATAAGGATAAGATAAGGATAAGATTTTATATAGTCCTGTGAGGTTGCCCTCATGGAAATTCGGGCTGCTTTCTCCATGGGGAAAGCGAGCTGCCATACAGTATACGGCGCTACCCACACATTTGTTTTCCTGCATGCGTGTATTCATGTTTCCGAGCCCTGAGACTTTCGCTGTGAACTTGGGTTCTTTATCGTGTGCATGCGGCCACCGAGGAGAGTCTGCACGATGTTGACTCTGGGAAATAAATCCCTCGCCGAAAGTGGGGATCGAACCCACGCTGATTGCGACAACTGGTTTTGAAGACAGCGCCGCTACCGACTGAGCTATTTCCCGCCCGCCCGAAACGCTTAGTAAAATGGTCTGCAGTGAAATTTTGAAACAATACCTTTTTTATGTTAAATTTAACATTTGCCAAAATAATTCTTCATGTAGGATCAAGTGCAAAGTTCTTGGTTTGACCTGAAGTTGACTGAATTTTGCCGTGTGTACAATATTGTTTCGTTTTAAATAATTTGAGAGAGAGAGAGAGAGAGAGAGAGAGAGAGAGAGAGAGAGAGAGAGACAGAGAGACAGAGAGACAGAGAGAGACAGAGACAGAGAGAGACAGAGAGAGACAGAGACAGAGAGAGGGTTGTGGCATACAAGCATTACAAACAAGTGTTTTTTTCACCCATGCAGAGAGGCACCCCTATTCTAATCACATATACACGGACATTCACACACACACACACACACACACACACACACACACACACACATACACACACACACACACACACACACACACACACACACACACACACACACACACACACAATATGAGATTTTTTAAAATGTTATGGAATATGTACACATCGAATGCTTAACAGAGAGAGAGAGAGAGAGAGAGAGAGAGAGAGAGAGAGAGAGAGAGAGAGAGAGAGAGAGAGAGAGAGAGAGAGAGAGAGAGAGAGAGAGAGAGAGAGAGAGAGAGAGAGAGAGAGAGAGAGAGAGAGAGAGAGAGAGAGAGAGAGAGAGCTCATAATTAAATTTATTACGTCAGGATAAAGGGTTTAGGCTTAGCCTAATCTTCCAACCTGTCCTTGCAGGCCTGGACTACCGGGGGGGGGGGGGGGGGTTATGGGGGTTGCGCAACCCCACCCCCCTCCTAGCCTAAACATGTACCTCACTTATTTAAAACATTTTTTATTATTGTTTATTTTATGCCGTTTCATGCAAGGAGCGACCATTTTTCTATCTCAGAATATGACCTACCCATCAGCTTCAGGGGGCTTTGCCCCCTGACCCCCACAAGGGGCTCTGCCCCTTGACCACGCCAGGGGGAACATCCCCCTAGACCACCACTGGCACCCCCCCCTCTCCTCTTAGCCTAGTCCGGCCCTGCCTTGGAACATATACAGAGAATAATTGTAAACGTAAGCAAAAGACTGCACACACACACACGCGCACGCACGTACGCACACGCACATGCCGCATTCACGCCCACACGCATGCACACACACAAACCGCTGACATTCGCTTACACACATACACACACACACACACATACACACACCCATATACCCCCACATCCCCTCCACACACACATATCCCCCATACACACACACACATACTGCGTAAACTCACACACCGTGACACACACACACACACACACACACACACACACACACACACACACACACACACACACACACACACACACACACACACACACACTTGTGTGCGTTGCATATCTATGCACATGCTAAAATGAACAGAGCAGTACCCGTAAAAGGAACAGTAACCCATAAAAGTAAATAACTAGTAAAAACATTTAAAAGTACTGAACTTGTCAAATCCAGGTGCACGGAGCCCCTGGGGATTTTAGTCATACCTCTGGCAGCTATATATCCGTTAGAAGAACTACAAAGTTTCATTGACTTGCACCCAAAGAGTCAAGAACTGCGATTTTTTTACGAATTAATTTCGTACTCGGACCCGGCTGGTCTTGACCTATTTTTGGATCTAAATTTAGATCAGGTAGATCACCACATCATGCACAAAAGGACACGTCACTAGCAAACTATGTCAGACATCATCATGAGTTTGTGTAAAACAAAATGGAGGCCGGAATCACTCAGTTGAATCGAACTCTGACCAAACACCACGTAATAACTAGGTTAATTTATGCACTCGCGTGAACAAGAAACTGTCGAGCTTCACAGATGTGGTCGTTGGGTAGTTTTGGGTTTGTTTTACTACCATAGGAGGATTTTTGAACTGTAAATGCACTCAGCTGCAACAAAAACGCAAAACGAAGGTTGAGTATATATACATAAAATATTGGACTAGCAAAGTCATCAAACACAAGACCAAACAAAAACAAAAACAAACTGAGCCGGCTACTTTCGATACGAATAAAGGGTTCGCACGAGAGTTATGTCCCTTAAAAATCGAAGAGGAGACCACTCCGAAGTAAATCAAGGGAGAGCAATAGTAACTGATTTTCAACGAGCGAACTCACAAGAAAGAGCACGGGAGATTGCCAAAAGCGGTCTACAACATCACGAAAGGAACCCACCAAGAGAGTTTAACCATAATTCAGAGAGCAGAAGACGGATCTGGACTGAGAAGTAAGCCTTCAAGAGTTTTCCATGTTATCGTATCCAGATTCGCTCAGGAGTTATCGAGTGATTTGCAACTGTGACTCACTGACTGCCAAGTCATCGACTATCGAGTGAGGAGCTTTTTCACTATCACTGTCACTAGTATCCGACTATTTTTCAGATTTGCAAAGTTTATACCATTGTGAGAATCTGAATCTGATACAATTACAGTGACCATTGGGCCGTCTGGTTGTTGTTTTTCTCTTTGAGTTTGAGTTTGAGTTTGATGTTTTTACTTTGAGTTTTGGATCTACTTGTTTGTTGATTCTATCTGGATCTGGCTGCCCCACATGGTGGTGTTCGTGTGGAGTACGTGACAGAAGCGGACTATTTCGTTAACTGTTTACAACTTATAAATTCCCATTTTGAAAACATGTATCTAGGCCTGCCTACATGACTTTTTCAGATTAAAAATCTGTCGGCAATGTGGAAAAGAGGTTGAACTGGTAACAGGAACAGTGAGCTGGTTGATCAACTTGATGGCATGGCTGTACCAAGTCATTCAATTGGAACGGAACCGACAAAAACACCAATGTTTCCATTCTTCTTTGTGCTGAAAGTTTACACTGACAGGGACAACAAGTAAGTGACATTTTAAACTCTTGTCTTAAATTACCTGTACCACTTGTATAACACACACACACACACACACACACATACACACGCACACACACAAACACACACACACACACACTGACACACACACACATATTCAAACATCAAGTTTTTCTGTTCACTTTCAGTGATGGACGGCCTATCTGGTGGCCTGTCATTATTCCAGTGTCTTGGGGGCACAAGAGGCAAAACTGTTTGATGTTACTTTTTGTGTTTTTATTTCTGCATGCTTTATTTGGATTACTAGAAAACCTCTTTTTATTCCTTTGTGCATATCTATTTGACCTTTATTCTTTTACTTTTAGTGAAAAACAAAACTGCCTGAGTTGGTGGGGGAGCTTCTGGACTCCATGTCAAAAAACAGTCGGCAGGGTGATGACAGATGGCTGTACCAATGAGTCATTCAGATAGAAAAGGAAGCAGACACCAAGGATTCCATTCTCTGTGCTGAAATTGTGAAAAGTTGTACTCTTTAACCAGTAAGTTAATTATTAACAACAAATTATAAAATTTAAAAACCCTGTTTTTTCTGACATTTCAAATTTAATGTAATTTGCAATACGGTACTAGCATAGCTGAATTTGGTATTTATGATCCACTGTTGTGTAATGTTTGCAACACACACACATACATTCAAATATGTCTGAATCAGTGATGGACATTTCTTGTTTGATTCACTGTCTTGGATCAAATTTTCAAACAAATTTTGCTTTTCTTGGGTGTGTGTTTGTTTTTGTTTAGCCCTTAATTGTGATGCACAGACACACACACACACACACACACACACACACACACACACACACACACACACACACACACACACACTTAAAGACACACTCCCTTTTAGGACCTTGCTTTTTTCATATTTTCTGTGAATAACCTTTGTGAATCATCAATCAACGGCCTTTTTAAGACACCCAGGGCCTATTTTTCTCAGATATTTTGAGGTCTAACAAGGGGAGTTCCACTGTATGAGCAAGCCTTAGTTCTATGTTTAAGTATAACAATGGGTGAAGTGCATCTGACTTTATATTTGTCATATCATTTTAAAAGCCCCTAACAAGTTTTGTTGATCATCATTATAAAAATACTGTCATGAAATTTCTGGCTGGATACTCAGTCCTCTCTTGTGTTACAGATGCTGTGAAGCGACAGGAGGTGCTCCTTCGGCAGATAAGGACAACAACAAAGAGTTTTGTATCACTTTATGGAACTTGTTATATATCTTTCAGGGTCCTAAATGGAGGGTTTCACTGGAGCAGTGACTGTTGGACAACAAGTGCAGGGTGTGTTTGGACCTCCTGGATCAACATGTGTGCAGAACTGCTGAGGGCTTGAACTTCATGGGTGTGTGTAGGAAATTTCATATTAGAATTTGATATTAACATATTCCTGTGGTGCTATACAATTTAAATTATATGAGTAAATGAATATGTCTGTATGAATGTACGTATTTGCTGTGTCATTGTGGCATAGATATATAGACCTATAGCAATAATAAGACATACATGCTGTGAATATATGCTTTTATGCTCTTCTTGTACAAATCTGAATTAACTGAAATTTTTCTTAATGGCCAAGCACAGCCAGCTCTTTTCGACCTTTACATAGGGCCACAGTCAGAGATTGTAGAGTACACACAGACCATTCATACTTCTTTGCGCTAAGGTAGGACTGCAGGTTATGTTTTTATTACGGCTTTGTCAACATACTGTCATTTCTGTCCGGCTGACAGTGCTGCAAACATTCATTGAATTGAAAAATGTGTTCGTTATTGTTTGTGAACATCTTTTTTTAAAAGACCTGGAAAAAAGCCCCAGAACAGATTATATAATACATGATAATATGTAATTGAATTTAAATTTTCTTTTCAAATCAGTGTCTTTTTACAAACTAGCCTTTGTTATTTTTATGAGTTTAAGTCAGATATCAACACATTCTGAATGCATAGTTCAGTCTTGAGTGGGAGAATGTTTGAGGCATAAATTGCTTTTGACAACAACAAAAGTTCCCGGTTAAATAGAGAAGCTCCCCCAAAATCATTTTATTACACATGCCTAAAGCCAGCATAGTGCAAGCAGATTTATTTGTGTATGTGCTTGTATGTATAAAGACAGATAATTTGTACAAGTGTTGGCTCTTCATTTTTAATTATTTTTTCAGGATCCTTGGGGGGTTCCACTGTATCTGTGACTTTTGGACAACATATCGAGTTCTGGTGGTTTTTTGACCTAATGGATCAACATATGTGCAGACCTGCTGAGTGCTTGAGGTAAATTGGTGCATTTAGATATATTGTTTTGCCTACCTGAGAGATACCACCCATGTGTCATGATGTGATAAATGAACCATCTCTTCACAGGCGTGTCTATCATGTAAATGAGGTTGGTTCAAACAACATGTCTGACAGGGATTTCATTTTCCACTGCTTATGCAAAATCTCCGAGACAAACTTCATTCTCAAAACATTCGCGGGAAAATGGCAAGCCCAAAAGTGTTCCGAGAATGACTTTGCATCTGTGACTTTGTAATCATGAGCAGTGGAATATATAAGGTCCCTGCCAGACTAGCTTGCCATGACCTCAATGATATTCCCACATGTGGGTGTATGGTTTAGTTACCACATGGGTTATCTCTCCGGTACGTAGGAATTGAAAACAGAATACTTCATGGCTTGCTGTGTGGCACCAGATTTACACTTATTGCTTTTCAAATATTGAAATATTCACGACGGGCGCAGTGGCGTGGTGGTAAGACGTGGGCCTCATAATCGGGAGGTCGTGAGTTCGAATCCCGGTCGCTGCCGCCTGGTGGGTTAAGAGTGGAGATTTTTCCGATCTCCCAGGTCAACTTATGTGCAGGCCTGCTAGTGACTTAACCCCCTTCATGTGTACACGCAAGCACAAGACCAAGTGCGCACGGAAAAGATCCTGTAAACCATGTGGGAGTTCGGTGGGTTATAGAAACACAAAAATACCCAGCATGCCTCCCCCGAAATTGGCGTATGCTGCCTGAATGGCGGCCATACACGTAAAAATCCACCCATGAACGAAGAAACAGAAGAAGAAAAAATATTCACTTTTACTTGTGTAAACCCAGTAACACACAGTAGGCTATGTAGTGTTCTCTATTTGTATCATTGAAACGCTTCTGTCCCGTCAATCACACTTTAAATTGCCGTATATTTTGGATGACATATGCCACCCCTTTGGTATTCCACTGATAATAGTTTAATGTTTTAGCTAAATAGTTTCAGCTAATCGCTATGGAGTATGCAAACACTGGAATTATATGCGATGAAACACTCAAGCTGCTTTCTCTTGCTTATAGCTGAGAGCAGCACTGTAGCTCAGTGACTGTCGGGTGGAGGATCCAATTCTGCCTGTTTCCAACATAATGGATCAACATGAGTGCAGACCTGCTGAGCGCCTTATCTTCTTGGGTGTGTATAGATGTATATACATTAAAGGCACAGTAAGCCTCCCGTAAACCATCACAGAGCTCCCCGAGCGTCTACATACAGTACAAGCATACTTCCATTTGAACGCTCACCGAACAGGAACATCCTGGCTGCTTTCTGTCGAGCGTGAAAAATTTTCAAAGAATTTATTTTCGTGGACTTGGTCCTCTACAACAATGGCGCCTCGTTTTGGTGCTGGACGGCTGTTATGAATATTCAATACCGGAAATCACGCCCGGACAGTAAGCCTCCCGTAAACCACCACAGATACTGTCAGGCTTTTACACACAGTACAAACACCCTTCCATTTGAACGCTCACCAAACGGGAATATCCTAGGTGCCCTACGTAAAGAGCGAGCAATTTTTAAAGAATTAATTTTGCCAATTGAACTCAGGTCAAAAATGAGTTACTTCCCTTCGGGTCTCATTCTATCGATGTAAACTTGCCATAGCCGTGGATGGATGATTATCAGAATGTTTTTGGACCGTGGTGCGTTTTTGCGCTAGACCTAACTTTTAAAATCTAAATAATAAATTGACAGCTTGTCACACAAACATTCTTTAATCATAAAAGAATTCTTTTTTCATCAAGACAAGATCAGTACAATTCGAAGTTGTGAAAGTTTGAAAAAAGAAAAGCCCGGAAGCAGGGTCACGCAAGGGTCGTAGCAGACGGCGGTTTATGCATATATCACCGTTCCTCTCAACAGTCAAAAACCATCGCTAGAGTTTTTGTGAACCACAGCCGTTTGTTTCGTGCATAAAAACGTGCTATTGTAGATAAGCTCACATGGAGTCGCATTCAAATGACTAACTGACGACTACATTGTGAAACAAGAGGCGAAGCCTTCAAGGCTCACGTAAGAAATCGACAAACAGTAACACAAACTCAATCACTCCGTCACACACACACACACACACAGTAAGCATAGGTGACACTGTGCAAGAAAGCGAGACACTAGATCTAGATCTGTCTGTCTGCATGTAGCCTACTTACAGACACGACTGCCAACTAGTCTCGGCCCGCTCAAAATAACAATGACCGAGACATTCCTTCGCGTGACGTCTAACCCTCTTACGCCATAATGTGACGTCTTCAAATGACGAAATGTTAAAGTTTCTACCACAGACATACACACGCACGCATGCACATACGCACGCACGCACGCACAAAGTTACGATCGCATAGGCTACACTTCGTGAGCCAAAAAGGGAAACTTGATCACACGGGTTCACGATTGCTCAGGGGTAAGATAAACCACGCACAAATAAATTATTTGAAAATTGTTCGCTCTTTATGGAGGGCACCTAGGATGTTCTCAATCGGTGAGTGTTTAAATGAAAGGGTGTTTGTACTGTAGTCTGTGTGTAAAAGCCTGACCGTATCTGTGATGGTTTACGGGAGGCTTACTGTGCCTTCAATTGTATTCATAAATTCACACACACACACACACACACACACACACACACACACATACTGACAAAGACATTCATGCCTGCACACACGCAAGCACAAACATACACGCACCAGCACGTTTCAAACCCCCACCACCACCACCGTCTCAGTCGGAGCCTTTAGTCATCATAATACACACACAGACGGACACAACTTTTAAAAGTTAGATATATATGCACTAAAAGCCACGGCACTTTAAGGTAGGTTTCATTATCATTCTCTTAAAGTTTGGCCCTCTTTGCTTCAGTCTGCATGCTTTCTCATAGTCATACTGCTGTGTCATTGCAGGTTTCATTCCATGCTCTGGTGTGGGTGTCATAAGCAAGAGAGCCTCCTGTTCACTTCCAGCAGATGACTGCATGGTGAAGGACCTTGATGCCACTTACAGACGTCAAAGCAGCTAGCTAGATGCCATTGGAGAACAACCAAAACTATTCAGCGGGTGCCATCGGCGAACATAAATACAAGTTACAGAACAGGAAAGCAGATATCACTGGCAAAGGGAACCGGACAGCAGCTACAATAAACTTAATCAGATGCCTGTAGCAAATAATCTGGACACCAATCACAAATCAAACAGATGTGGAGGACAGAGAACATTTCATGTGATTATTGCCACATATATAACCCTGTTTTGAAAAAAGGGACATAACGCCACACTATATACTTTCTGGTTGCATGCTGAAAACTCTCCATTGGACATTTAGTGAGTTTTGACTCACCAGGTCAGGAGAATGTCACTGATGTGGAGCATAATTAGGCTGACTTACAATGGGTAGACAGAATTGAACATTGTTGTTTTCTTGGATGGTTTTCGGGATAGACTTTACAAAGTTAACATACTGCTATGGTTTAATCAATTTCAAACATGACCATATTTGGCATTTTTTCAAAACCAAATATTTGACAAATATCAAGGATGTGTTGCGAAAGCATGTGTTTTTATTTTTCTGAAATGTTTTGAAAGCTAGATTTTTGATACTTTACAGGCTATTGAAGTTGGATGACCTGTAGATGTGACCCATGTAAAATTGACCCTCATAAACTTTTAAGTTCACAGAAAATAATAATAATAACAGAGAAATGGTATCATTTTGAATGTGTTTGAAGCAAGATCGTTGTAACTCAATAACCCCCCGCGGGTTAGGGGGAAGAATCTACCCGATGCTCCCCAGCATGTTGTAAGAGGCGACTAACGGATTCTGTTTCTCCTTTTACCCTTGTTAAGTGTTTCTTGTATAGAATATAATCAATTTTTGTAAAGATTTTAGTCAAGCAGTATGTAAGAAATGTTAAGTCTTTTGTACTGGAAACTTGCATTCTCCCAGTAAGGTCATATATTGTACTACGTTAATTGCAAGCCCCTGAAGCAAATTTTTGATTAGTGCTTTTGTGAACAAGGAACAATTGACAAGTGGCTCTATCCCATCTCCCCCCTTTCCCCATCGCGATATAACCTTGAATGGTTGAAAACGACGTTAAACAACAAATAAAGAAAGAAAGTTACTCAATAACTTTATCTGTGTAAGGTCACACACATACAGGGTTAGATGACATCAAGTCAGCTTGATAGTTTGCATTTATATTCAAGTTCAGATTGGGGTAGAGTTCCGGTCAATAATAGGGACAATCATTGTCTCCTTTGATTGTTCACAGAGTTTTCATGTACTGATGTAGGCATGGTCACTTTCAAAGCTAATCATAGAAATTTAACTTGGCTGTAGGGGAGATAATTTTGAGAAAATATGTGTTGTGCTAAAGATTAATTCCCACAAAGAAGAGTGCTATAATAAATCTGTTTTGTGCATTTTATTGTTAGTTGTTCTGGTTAACAGGGTTATAAACAATTGCATTAAAACTGTTTCTGCATTGGGACATTTACCAAAAATCAACTGCTTGGTTACTCACTGTGCAAGATGGACACCTTATTTAAAATTATTATTTAATTGGGTCTTTTACATGTTAGTGGATATTTTAAAATGTTCTTACATAAGTTTGACTATTAATGCTCTGCCGAAAAATGAAAATAAAATTTAAAACATATGATGAACCTTTACTTTCCTACCAAATGTGACAGATTGACTGCAGCGAGTGGCCTGATCGTGCACACACACATTCAATTCACACAACACAATTGATTCAGCAAAAATTGGGGCCACATTTACATCCAGTGTAATTTTTAAGGCTATGGTACTTTTTTTAAGAAAGTACTGCAGTATACTATAGTAAACTACAGTAAAAGTACTATAGTACAAAATCTACAGCAACAAAAGTACCACACTGTACTATAGTAAACTATAGTAAAAGTACTATAGTACAAATGTACCGCGGCCAATGTACTACGCTGTACTACACTTTACTCTAGTAAACTATAGTACATGTACTCTAGTAAACTATAGTTTACTATAGTATACTATAGTATACTATAGTACATGTTTGCAAAAAAGTGACCAAAATACTATAGTACATTTAAACTGTACTATAGTTTACTATAGTATACTATAGTACATGTACCACAATGTACTATAGTACACACTAATGTATTATACTATAGTACTTTTTGTACTATAGTTTACTATAGTACTAGTACTATAGTAAATTATGGTACACCATAGTACAATTCAATGTACTATAGTACTTGTACTATAGTAAACTATAGTATACCATAGTACAATCCAATGTACCATAGTACTTTTACTATAGTAAACTATAGTAAACTATAGTACAAGTACTATGGTATACTATAGTACATAGTGTAGTACTTTTTTACTTGGGCGAGTTTAGCGAGATAGCAGCCTGGTGTGATGAGATCTACGGCATCTTGAAGCTTCTGGAACTGGAACGGCGAGCTGTGTGCGAAGTCATTTAAGGCGCTGCCGACGGGGCGACTGCAGTCGTGGATGATGCGCACTTTATCACCGTCTTTCTTGGGGATAGCGCCGAGAGCCGACACGATGGTGGGTTTGCTGTCACACTGCTTATAATGTCCGTGCTCAAGCTCCACCTTAATCTGCTTCTCCACCTTATGACGGGTGGCGCCCTCTGTCGCTGACTTGTAGTTTTTCTGGTACACGCTGTCGGTGATGTCGTCAACGTCGACGATGCTGAAGCCTTCTTTGATGCCTTCCAGGATGTAGTCTCTTTTGGGGTAGTCCGCGGGCAGCAGACGGTGCCAGGCTTCGTACACGAGGCCCGCTTCGCGCACTGGCTGGCTCAGTGGCGCGGGGGAGCGTTTTTTTCAGACCCGAATTGCCCGCCGGAAGCTGTAGCCGTGGACCGCATCGTTGGGGGGTTGGTTTGGGGTGACTGGTCGCTGGGTGCGTTGGAGAGTTGGTTGTGGCGATATTTGCAGGCCTTGCCAAAGGAACACGAACCGCGTGCCTTAAACTGTTTGCACTCGGGTACGGCCTGCCGCTGCGAAACTGTTGGGGTGCTGCGTTGTGCTCTGGGCTCCATCTTCGCCTCCATGTAGGGCGGGTACGTGCCCCACGGGAAGCTGTGCTCCGCCTGCAGCTCACGATACTGGTAGTCGAAGTCAAGGACCGACTCCCAGCTGTAACGTTCGGCATACTCCATGACGTTGACGGTGTGGGCCAGGTAGAATTCGACGTCTTGGCGCGGCAAGGCCCCCGTCTGCAAAAGGTTGTTCATTAGTCTACACGGTTCGCTGCCACCCACTCCTCCATACGAATGCCGGAGTAGGGGTGCTGATCGTCCGTGCGGACAACCAGTCGCTGCTCTGTGTCAACTATCAGTTCTTTCTTCTGCGATTGTCTTCTCTTCTTTGTTTTCTCAGTGAGAAAGTCAGTGATGTGAGCAGTTTTCTTCTTATGCGCTTTGATTGTGAGTGTCAGACGGGGGTCGAAACAGGCAAAACGATCGGCGTGCGGGGTGGACACTGTTTGTGGTTGATTTTGCTGTGGGTCGCGTAAAAAAAGTTCGTCAAAACGCTTACCGGCGTCCGTCAGTGCCGTTCCGTTTCTGATGTCTGCCATCGTAATCTGGGGGATGGAGCTGGATGCACCCCCCTCGCCGGCTGTAAGAACTTGCTGAAGGTCATCGATGCCGGCTTGACGCGTGTCTTTTTGAAAAGTTCCAATCGCCGTGCGAAACATTTTTTTGTGTGCGCACTCGCGTGAGTTTGGCAGCGAACTGACGCAGTGGACACAGGCCTGTGTTTACAGCGACACGCGCACGTGAACTTGCTGATTCACTCAGCGTAGCGACAGCCGTGGGAGCTAAGGGCCTAAATACAGGCGACGTTAATCCCTAGTAGTTTAAAATACATTTCTGCGAAATTCCTAAATTTAAAAACACTTTCATCTTATTCCTTGTCGGTTCCTGATTCCAAAAACATATAGATATGATATGTTTGGATTAAAAACACGCTCAGAAAGTTAAAACGAAGAGAGGTACAGAAAAGCGTGCTATCGTTGTCAGCGCAACTACTACCCCGCTCTTCTTGTCAATTTCACTGCCTTTGCCGTGAGCGGTGGACTGACGATGTTACGAGTATACGGTCTTGCTGCGTTGCATTGCGTTTAGTTTCATTCTGTGAGTTCGACAGCTACTTGACTAAATGTTGTATTTTCGCCTTACGCGACTTGTTTGTTACATTTAGTCAAGTTTTGACTAAATGTTTTAACGTAGAGGGGGGAATCGAGACGAGGGTCGTGGTGTATGTGCGTGTGTGTGTGTGTGCGTGTGTGTGTGTGTGTGTGTGTGTGTGTGTGTGTGTGTGTGTGTGTGTCTGTCTGTGTGTGTGTGTGTGTAGAGCGATTCAGACTAAACTACTGGACCGATCTTTATGAAATTTGACATGAGAGTTCCTGGGTATGATATCCTCACACAGTTTTTTCATTTTTTTTGATAAATGTCTTTGATGACGTCATATCCGGCTTTTCGTGAAAGTTGAGGCGGCACTGTCACGCCCTCATTTTTCAACCAAATTGGTTGAAATTTTGGTCAAGTAATCTTCGACGAAGCCCGGACTTCGGTATTGCATTTCAGCGTGGTGGCTTAAAAATTAATGAATGACTTTGGTCATTAAAAATCTGAAAATTGTAAAAAAAAAAATTTTTTTATAAAACGATCCAAATTTACGTTCATCTTATTTTCCATCATTTGCTGATTCCAAAAACATATAAATATGTTATATTTGGATTAACAACAAGCTCTGAAAATTAAATATATAAAAATTATTATCAATTTTTTTTTTCGAAATCAATTTAAAAACACTTTCATCTTATTCCTTGTCGGTTCCTGATTCCAAAAACATATAGATATGATATGTTAGGATTAAAAACACGCTCAGAAAGTTAAAACGAAGAGAGGTACAGAAAAGCGTGCTATCCTTCTCAGCGCAACGAATACCCCGCTCTTCTTGTCAATTTCACTGGCACTGCCTTTGCCACGGGCGGTGGAGTGACGATGCTACGAGTATACGGTCTTGCTCCGTTGCGTTGCGTTCAGTTTCATTCTGTGAGTTCGACAGCTACTTGACTAATGTGGTATTTTCGCCTTACGCGACTTGTTTTTGTTTTTGTTTTTAACGTTCCTTTACCCGATATGGCTATGCGGTGCCAAGTATACAACACGATACACAGAGGTATGCAGGTAAACATTTACACACTGTCACCACTTATCATGCGTCATGCACTGACATGCTACCTGGAGAAAAAACACCCCCCTCACAACACACCTGACAGGAAACTTCAACCACAACTCTGGTGATATACACAACTGGATGAACAGAAACCAAAGACTCAAAGATTTTAATGTCCTTATAAAAACAAGGAAAATTGCTTTGCAGTGTCAGGCGGTTTAAAACATAAAATACATCTAATTTACTAAAAGTTCACAATTGCGTCATTTTTTAAAATGCCTCATCTTTAGCTTTAACTTAAATTTTAAGGAAACTTCAACCGAATCTCTTTTGATTTACAAGACTTGAGGAGCAGAATCCAGCATCGAGTCATTTCATATATTGGAGGCCGTTTTCTGAGCGTTCTTCCCACGAGCGTATTATGGAAGGCGAAATGGAGTATAGGGTTCACAGGATGCGTGTGTAGTTGGTGTACATTGTACACACACTGTGTTGTTCCGCTGTCATTCCGGGGCTCCGGGAGGGAAAGATGTTGCACCTGTAGGCGCACAGGTATGATAAGGCCAAAAAAAAAAAAAAGGTCTGTTTACGGTAACATAGGTCAAAAAAATAGGGTCGGTAGGTCGGGAATTTTTTTTTTTTTTTTTTTTTTTTCTTCAAAAAACCCATATTTTTACGTTATTTTGCCCAAAAAACCGAGATTTTTTTTTTTTTTTTCCCAAATGCAAAAAAAAAAGTCTAGGGTCGCGCGAAAAAACTAGGGTCGGTCGGGTTACCGTAAACAGACCTATTTTTTTTTTTTGGCCTAAGGTGCAGTTACCTTTCGGTTCCTGGTGAACAGGTGATGGAAATCGACTGCAGCTTTGCTTCGGCATTCTCCCCTGGGTTTGTTTTGGCCAGAACATTTTTTTTTCGAGGGGGGTGAATGGGGAGAGGGGGAGAGCCAGGGGTCGGGGTATGGGGATATCGGATTTCTCTGAACATCAATTTTGTTTTGTTTTGGGTTAACGATTTAGGGAAATCTATCGATTGAAACTTTCGTTAATCATTGTTCCGTTGGATTCTTACAGGTGGCGATGTGGGTGTTCAGGGGTGGTGGTGGTTGGGGTGGGGGGCTTACGTTTTGGCCAACAGGTAAGAGAGTGCAGTTGTTTGCGGACGAGAGAGTCAGGGAAACTTTTCTTGTTTGTTCCCTTCAGTTTATTGCGCACACTGTATGTTTCTTGAAGAAAATGACGTGTACCGACATAATTATGCATAAGCATGATGAAGCGTAGTTGGCGTTTAAAATGCGGTGAA
>NC_090259.1:11355055-11455055 GCF_037325665.1 Littorina saxatilis
GCAACAGCACAAACCTCTTTACCTTTCTATGCTTGAGAATAAGACACTGCGTTTTATCGATTTTCTATTAATTTTGTTCTTTGCAGGCACACGGTGATCCCACGACGCAAAGCCTTTGAAGAACACTGTGCCGTGTCTCAAATAGGATTACCCAGGCTTGGCAGTGAATGACATTGGAATGCTGAGTGCAGAGAACATCTCCACCAAAATTGCCAATCACCAGAAGGTCTTGACGCCCTCGCGGGAGTGCGCATGCGCGGAACTTCTAAGGTGTCACGACGTTCACGTCGTCTGATTGGCTGAAGAAGCACCGTGCGTTCTACACCTCACCCTCCCTTCTCCCTCCTCTTCTCTTCCTCGCCACCCCCCCCCCCCCCCACTCCCTCCCGCCCGCTTCAACCTGTTTCCTACATAACTTTCTACTCGTTAGCGTACGCTTTCAACGTTCCCATCTATCTTTTATGCATTTCCTGCGGAGTTTTTACCCTGCCTCTGTGTTTTGAAACTCTACATTTTGTTGGCACACAGTCTGCATGGAGTGAAAACGGGACCTGTTATCGTGGGAAGTTCATTGACTGTGGAGTCAGGTCAGAGTCAGTGTTACCTAAGCCCGTTGATGTTTCCCGAAAACACTTTAGCGTATATTCCAGTTTACCTGCAAAGGGATTCTGTTTTTGAAGAAGCAGGCGATGGAGTAAAAACAAACGCGCAAAAACGACTGACATATTGTGAAGATAGCTGGGGCGATCTGACTAAAACATCGATAATTACCATTGGACCTTGACACTACATACACTACGAATGTTCGTGCAATGTGAATTTATAGATCGTGTTGAAAAATGACATTATGGACACTTTTTGAAAACGTCACTGAACCGTATTTTGCCTGAAAAGAGTTGAATCTTCGTCGGCTTTTGCTCGCACAAACATCGCAGCTATGGCTGCACAGAACCCGTATTCCGCAGGAGCGGACTCCCCTGAAAACGGATACTTCACCCTCAGCCTCAGCGTGGAGCTCAACGGCGAAAATGACGCAGGAGGAATGGCGTCATCAGAGCAGGACGTGGAGCGCGTGCGCTTCACGTTCGAAACTTTCATCACCATGTTCACCACCCTCGTCTGTGTCGTCGGCAACTCTCTCGTCCTCATCGTCGCCGCTCGGACAACGGCGTTTGACAATTTCAACCGGTGTTACATTTTCTCTCTGACCACGGCGGATTTGTTCCTGGGACTGTTTGTGACGCCTTTCTGTATGTTTAACTCCATCTACAACTTGTGGATCTTCAACTCCGATATTTTCTGCTGCGTGGAGGCTTACCTGATGGCGCTGTTTATAATGGTGTGTGTTTTGTTCGTTTTTAAGGTCGGGTTTAGATTTCTGTGTTGTTTTTCATCTCTATCTCCACGTCTATGTCTGTCTGTCTGTCTGTCTGTCTGTCTGTCTGTCTGTTTTTCTCTCCCCCTCCCCTCTCTCTCTGTCTGTCTGTCTGTCTCTCTCTCTGTCTCTCTCCCCTCTCTCTCTCTCTTCCTCGTCTCTCTCTCTCTCTCTCTCTGTCTGTCTCAGACTGTCTCTCTCCCTCTCCCTTCTCTCTCTCTCTCTCTCTCTCTCTCTCTCTCTCTCTCTCTCTCTCTCTCTCGTCTCTCTCACTAGCATATCAATCAATGAGGCTTATATCGCGCATATTCCGTGGGTACAGTTCTAGGCGCTCTGCAGTGATGCCGTGTGAGATGAAATTTTATACGGCCAGTAGATTGCAGCCATGTCGGCGCATATTTACCTTTCACGGCCTGATTCCAAGTCACACGGGTATGGTAGACAATTATTAACTGTGCCTAAGCAATTTTGCCAGGAAAGACCCTTTTGTCAATCGTGGGATCTTTAACGTGCACACCCAATGTAGTATACACGGGGGGTGGTTCGGACACCGAAGAGAGTCTGCACACAAAGTTGACTTTGTGAAATAAATTTCCGCCGAACCTGGGATCGAACTCGCGCTGACAGCGGCCAACTGAATACAAATCCAGCGCGCTACCGACTGAGCTATATCCCCGCGCTACCGACTGAGCTATATCCCCGCCAAGCATATACGCGCACACAGAGGATTTTTGTTGGTGTCTCAAATTGTTCCGAAATAATTAATTTATTTGAGCACAGCCACATACATGCCCTATCAATTTCATAGAATTCACTGGAAAAGGGGTCAAATTCAGATCTCCGGAATGCCAACTGCATGCATTCTCATATTGTAGGTATCGATGATCTCCATGGCTTTCATCATCGTTGACCCCTACGTGGCGGTACGCAAGCCTGACCGTTACAGCGTCATGATGTCATTCTCTTGTTGTAGGTATCGATGATCTCCATAGCATTCATCATCGTTGACCACTACGTGGCGGTACGCAAGCCTGATCGTTACAGCGTCATGATGTCATTCTCTTGTTGTAGGTATCGATGATCTCCATGGCATTCATCATCGTTGACCACTACGTGGCGGTACGCAAGCCTGACCGTTACAGCGTCATGATGTCATTCTCTTGTTGTAGGTATCGATGATCTCCATGGCATTCATCATCGTTGACCACTACGTGGCGGTACGCAAGCCTGACCGTTACAGCGTCATGATGTCATTCTCTTGTTGTAGGTATCGATGATCTCCATAGCATTCATCATCGTTGACCCCTACGTGGCGGTACGCAAGCCTGACCGTTACAGCGTCATGATGTCATTCTCTTGTTGTAGGTATCGATGATCTCCATGGCATTCATCATCGTTGACCACTACGTGGCGGTACGCAAGCCTGACCGTTACAGCGTCATGATGTCATTCTCTTGTTGTAGGTATCGATGATCTCCATAGCATTCATCATCGTTGACCCCTACGTGGCGGTACGCAAGCCTGACCGTTACAGCGTCATGATGTCATTCTCTTGTTGTAGGTATCGATGATCTCCATAGCATTCATCATCGTTGACCCCTACGTGGCGGTACGCAAGCCTGACCGTTACAGCGTCATGATGTCATTCTCTTGTTGTAGGTATCGATGATCTCCATGGCATTCATCATCGTTGACCACTACGTGGCGGTACGCAAGCCTGACCGTTACAGCGTCATGATGTCATTCTCTTGTTGTAGGTATCGATGATCTCCATGGCATTCATCATCGTTGACCCCTACGTGGCGGTACGCAAGCCTGACCGTTACAGCGTCATGATGTCATTCTCTTGTTGTAGGTATCGATGATCCCCATGGCATTCATCATCGTTGACCCCTACGTGGCGGTACGCAAGCCTGACCGTTACAGCGTCATGATGTCATTCTCTTGTTGTAGGTATCGATGATCTCCATGGCATTCATCATCGTTGACCACTACGTGGCGGTACGCAAGCCTGACCGTTACAGCGTCATGATGTCATTCTCTTGTTGTAGGTATCGATGATCTCCATGGCATTCATCATCGTTGACCCCTACGTGGCGGTACGCAAGCCTGACCGTTACAGCGTCATGATGTCATTCTCTTGTTGTAGGTATCGATGATCTCCATGGCATTCATCATCGTTGACCACTACGTGGCGGTACGCAAGCCTGACCGTTACAGCGTCATGATGTCATTCTCTTGTTGTAGGTATCGATGATCTCCATGGCATTCATCATCGTTGACCACTACGTGGCGGTACGCAAGCCTGATCGTTACAGCGTCATGATGTCATTCTCTTGTTGTAGGTATCGATGATCTCCATAGCATTCATCATCGTTGACCCCTACGTGGCGGTACGCAAGCCTGACCGTTACAGCGTCATGATGTCATTCTCTTGTTGTAGGTATCGATGATCTCCATGGCATTCATCATCGTTGACCACTACGTGGCGGTACTCAAGCCTGACCGTTACAGCGTCATGATGTCATTCTCTTGTTGTAGGTATCGATGATCTCCATGGCATTCATCATCGTTGACCACTACGTGGCGGTACTCAAGCCTGACCGTTACAGCGTCATGATGTCATTCTCTTGTTGTAGGTATCGATGATCTCCATGGCATTCATCATCGTTGACCACTACGTGGCGGTACGCAAGCCTGACCGTTACAGCGTCATGATGTCATTCTCTTGTTGTAGGTATCGATGATCTCCATGGCATTCATCATCGTTGACCCCTACGTGGCGGTACGCAAGCCTGACCGTTACAGCGTCATGATGTCATTCTCTTGTTGTAGGTATCGATGATCTCCATGGCATTCATCATCGTTGACCACTACGTGGCGGTACGCAAGCCTGACCGTTACAGCGTCATGATGTCATTCTCTTGTTGTAGGTATCGATGATCTCCATGGCATTCATCATCGTTGACCCCTACGTGGCGGTACGCAAGCCTGACCGTTACAGCGTCATGATGTCATTCTCTTGTTGTAGGTATCGATGATCTCCATAGCATTCATCATCGTTGACCACTACGTGGCGGTACGCAAGCCTGATCGTTACAGCGTCATGATGTCATTCTCTTGTTGTAGGTATCGATGATCTCCATGGCATTCATCATCGTTGACCACTACGTGGCGGTACGCAAGCCTGACCGTTACAGCGTCATGATGTCATTCTCTTGTTGTAGGTATCGATGATCTCCATGGCATTCATCATCGTTGACCACTACGTGGCGGTACGCAAGCCTGACCGTTACAGCGTCATGATGTCATTCTCTTGTTGTAGGTATCGATGATCTCCATGGCATTCATCATCGTTGACCACTACGTGGCGGTACTCAAGCCTGACCGTTACAGCGTCATGATGTCATTCTCTTGTTGTAGGTATCGATGATCTCCATGGCATTCATCATCGTTGACCACTACGTGGCGGTACGCAAGCCTGACCGTTACAGCGTCATGATGTCCTTCAACCGCTCCCTGTGTTGGATCGTCCTCACCTGGGTCATCGCAACCTCCTTCTGCTGCCCCCCACTATTCTCACTTCAGGTAAGTCACTCACGTTAAATCCGCGTACATCCCGCCTCAGATACACATTTAGGGCCTACATGATTACGTCAGGCCCCCCCAAAATAATTTGTTTGTTTCCGATGCAGAAAAAGTTGGGTCAGTAGTTTTTTTAATTTTCTTTTTTTTAAATATTTAAAAGAAAAGTTAAAGTCTTCGTAGTTAAAAGTTTTTTTTGTTCTTTTACCAAGGCCCATATGGCTTGTCATTGGCCAAAACTCATGCCAGCTGTGTACCCTAGATGTCGGAGAAGAATTGGTTTCCTTGTCAAGTCTGCTAAACTTCGAGTTTTGTCATTTTAAAATAATTTAGTTTTTGAAGGGTCAAAAAACGTTCTGGGGTCGGTAGGGACAAATATGGTCGGTTGGGGGACAGAAACGCTGAATTAGTTTTTATTCCAACACTTGTGGTGCTATTAATGTGAAAATAAGAGCATGAGCAGAAGATAAATATAGGCTAGCAGGTTATTGACCCGACAATGGTTGCTTCATGCAAGGCGGGCAAAGCTGGAGCAACAATGTTCCCACTGGTCGAAACGCTAAAACTAGATTCTGTAGAAATGCATAATGTTCTCGCTAAGAAGCACCCATCGTGTTCACTGCAGTGGAAAGTTGGGTAAGGTCGGTTACCCAAACCGCACGTAGAAGTTCGATTAGGTCTGTGGTCGTGAGGGAGGGATTGCGGTTTGGTGGTAATTAGGGGTGGGGTAGAGTGGGGGGGGGTGTATGCTTGTGTGTGTGTGTGTGTGTGTGTTTGTGTTCGTGTGTGTGTGTCTGTGTACGTGCGTGTGTGTATGTGTGTGTATTTGCTTGTGTGTGTGTGTGTGTGTGTGCGTGCTTGCGTGCGTGCGTGCGTGATTATTTGTGTTTGTGTGCGTACATGCGCGCGCGCGTGTATGTGTGTGCTTGCTTGTGTGTGTGTTCGCTTGTGCGCGCGCGTGTCTTTGTGTGTGCGTGCGGGGCATGCATGCGCGTACGAGCGTGTATATGTGTGTGTGCTTGCTTATAAATGCGTGTCTGAAAGCGCGCTCGCGTGCGCTTGCTTCTGTATATTCACTTGTGGGTGCTGGCTTGCCCTTGCGGGCACACGCGCTTCTTCCCCCGCTAACCTTTTCCAACGTTCTCCCAGAAAGCCTTGTACCTCAAAGAGGCGTTCCTGTGTCTGATCGACGGACGGCAACAGCAGACCTACTTCCTGACCGTAACCTTCATGGTGACCTTGCCAACCGCCGTGGCCGTGCTGGTGACCAGCAGGTACCTCTTCACACCTGCCTTCAAGGACCAGAAGCAGTTCTACCAGGTGTGGGGCTGACGCTTTTATAGAACACCTTGATACAACCCCACAGATCGTGGATAAAGGGAAACATCAATCAATCAATCAATCAATCAATATGAGGCTTATATCGCGCGTATTCCGTGGGTACAGTTCTAAGCGCAGGGATTTATTTTGTTATTTTTAAATTTTTTTGCAATTTATATCGCGCACATATTCAAGGCGCAGGGATTTATTTATGCCGTGTGAGATGGAATTATTTTACACAATACATCACGCATTCACATCGGCCAGCAGATCGCAGCCATTTCGGCGCATATCCTACCCCTCACGGCCTATTATTCCAAGTCACACGGGTATTTTGGTGGACATTTTTATCTATGCCTATACAATTTTGCCAGGAAAGACCCTTTTGTCAATCGTGGGATCTTTAACGTGCACACCCCAATGTAGTGTACACGAAGGGACCTCGGTTTTTTTGTCTCATCCGAAAGACTAGCACTTGAACCCACCACCTAGGTTAGTAAAGGGGGGAGAAAATTGCTAACGTCCTGACCCAGGGTCGAACTCGCAACCTCTCGCTTCCGAGCGCAAGTGCGTTACCACTCGGCCACCCAGTCCTTTTAGTGGAAGCCCCCTTTTAAAGATTGATGTCAATAAACGGTCCGGTGAACTGGTTGCCGTATTTTTGTTTTAAAGAGAGAGAGAGAGAGAGAGAGAGAGAGAGAGAGAGGGAGGGAGACAGACAGACAGACAGACAGACAGAGAATATGTGTGTGTGTGTGTGTGTGTGTGTGTGTGTGTGTGTATGTGTACGTGCTAGCGTGCGTGTGTGTGTGCGTTCGTGTGTGTCTGTGCGTTAATGCGTGCGTGCGTGCGTGTGATAAACGTTGTTATTTGTGTTTCGATTTTCAGGAATTAATAGAACCAGAAGATATGAAATCTTTATGCTGTTATTTTTATATTATAATTTTTCAATTGTTTCTCATTCGTGTATCCACACAGAGAGTGTACGACCATTTCTCGGAGCGGTCGTGGAACTACTACATCAGCTTCGTCATCACCGCCATGTTCTTCGTCACCTGGCTGCCATTCACCGTCGTCAGGGTCGTTCTGGTAAGGGTAGCAGATGTCTTCCTTCTTAGACTTCTTATGTGGACGATCTTATAAACCATCACACACCTGTCGAGGCTTTTACATGCATCTTATCATGTCCCTAAAAATATCGTAAATTAAACAAATGTGAGGGTTTGGGTAACCTGTTGAAAAATGGCTAGCTTTGTACCTAAGTTTACAAATTCAAAGCGCTTTAGTACCGTATATATATTACATCTGTAGTTAATCCAAAAACAAAGAGACTGCCAACGTTCCAAAATTCAGAATCAAAAAACAAAAAAGGTAAGTTGTTGGAACGTTGTTATTGACAAAATTAAGTTAGTCACACAGTTAGGCACAGTAAACCTCCCGTAAACCATCACATATACTGTCAGGCTTTTACACACAGTACAAACACCCTTCCATTTGAACGCTCACCAAACGGGAACATCCTAGGTGCCCTACGTAAAGAGCGAGCAATTTTTAAAGAATTAATTTTGCAGATTGTCTCGGACACCTTGTGGACCCATCCTGAACTGAGGTCAAAAATGAGTTACTTCCCTTCGGGTCTCATTCTAACCTGGCGATAGCCATGGACCGATGAATGTTTTTGGACCGTGGTGCGTTTTTGCGCTAGACCTAACTTTTAAAATCTAAACAATAAATTGACAGCTTGTTACACAAACATTCTTTAATCATAAAAGAATTCTTTTTTCATCAAGACAAGATCAGTACAATTCGAAGTTGTGAAAGTTTAAAAAAAGAAAATCCCGGAAGCAGGGTCACGCAAGGGTCGTAGCAGACGACGGTTCATGCATATCGCCAGTTCCTCTCAACAGTCAAAAGCCATCGCTAGAGTTTTTGTGAACCACAGCCGTTTGTTTTGTGCATAAAAACGTGCTATTGCAGATAAGCTCACTGTGACATCGAGTCGCATTCAAATTACTAACTGACGACTACATTGTGAAAAAGGGAAACTGGATCACACGAGTTCACGATGGCTCAGGGGTAAGAAAAACCACGCAAAAATAAATTCTTTGAAAATTGTTCGCTCTTTACGGAGGGCACCTAGGATGTTCTCAAGCGGTGAGTGTTTAAATGAAAGGGTGTTTGTACTGTGTGTAAAAGCCTGACCGTATCTGTGATGGTTTACGAGAGGCTTACTGTGCCTTTAAGTTTGTCTGTTCACTTAAAAGACCGTTGGGTCGACATATTTGTGACTGTAACGTAATTTTGTCAATAACAACGTTCCAACAACTTACATCTGTAGTTAGTTCACTCTTTTTGCAGTGTGTGTGTGTGTGTGTGTGTGTGTGTGTGTGTGTGTGTGTGTGTGTGTGTGTGTGTGTGTGTGTGTGTGTGTGTGTGTGTGTGTGTGTGTGCCATTTTTGTGTCCTTTCATGTCCAATCACTTATCACTTTTCTACTACCTTCTTGTGTCCGTCCATGCCAAATCTCGTGTCTTTTTTCTGTCCTCTCATCTCCTTTCATGTCCAATTTCATGACTTTTCATGTCCTCTTATGACCTTTAAGTCCCATACCCATGTCATGACTCTTTTTGTCCAATCTCATAACCTTTCTGTGTCTTTTCATTCTAATTTTATGTCCTTTTCTTGTCCTGTTGGTGTCCTTTAATGTCCAATCTCCTGTCCTTTCATGTCCAATCTCTTGTCCTTTCATGTCCAAACTCATGTCCTTTCATGTCCAATCTGATGTCCTTTCATTTTAAATCTCATTTCCTTACATGTCATAACTCATGTCCTGTCGGAGTCCTTTATGTCCAATCTCATGACCTTTCATGTCCAAACTCGTGTCCTTCCATGTCCAATCTGATGTCCTTTTATGTCCAATCTGTTGTTCTTTCATTTCAAATCTCATATCGTTTCATGTCCAAACTCATGTCCTGTCGTAGTCCTTTTATGTCCAATCCCAAGTCCTTTCCTGTCCTTTCCTGTCCTTTCATGTCCATGCTCATGTCAATTTCATGTCCAATCTCCTGTCGTTTCATGTCCAATCTCATGTCCTTTTCAGAGCCTCCGAGGGGGAGATGGAGAATCGAACATCCCACCAGAGATCCACTTCTACTGCACGTGGCTAGGACTCAGCAACTGTTTCAGCAAGTTCATCGTCTACATCTGCATGAGTCCGCAGTTCCGACAGGGGCTGAGGGAGGTGTGTGAATTACAAGGGGGCAGGCGGGGTTACGCCGTGTGTCAAGGCTGCACGGCGTCGGAATCTTCCTTTGACAGCTTTGACCCTGACGTCATCACGGTCCCTCCGCCAAGAAAGTAGTTATTTCATGGGAGTGCTTGTGTTTGTAAACTGTACGCTAAAGATGAGAACGAACAGCGTGTGCGATGTAAGGACGAAAACAGGATTACATACGCCATGTTTGACTCATGCAGGAAGCTTGAATCTTCTTTTGACAGCTTCCACCGCCGATTGCATCATCCGCCAAGAAAAAATGTCTGTCAAACGGTGAGATTGTATATTCAATTTAGGGAATGGTTTCTTCGATTTGAAGACGGGAAGAGGTAAACACGCATTGTTTCACTGCTGAAGTGAGTCGGAATATTCCTTTCACAGCTTTGACCATGACGTCATCATGGTTACTCTGCCAGGGAAAAAATGCGTTTTCACCATGAGTTTGGAACTGTGCGTGAGATTTAAAAAAAGAGGACTTCTTGTTTGTGAGGCTGCATATGACGGCAGAATCTTCCTATGAGCACTTGTATGCTGACGTCATCAGGGTTCCTCTTCATAGAATGTAATTTGTGAAAATGAAGCGATATGGCCTGATTCGGGGCAGTTCGTGAGATTAGGAGAGAGAGAGAGAGAGAGAGAGAGAGAGAGAGAGAGAGAGAGAGAGAGAGAGAGAGAGAGAGAGAGAGAGAGAGAGAGAGAGAGAGAGAGAGAGAGAGAAACTCCCAGGTTGTTGTTTTTGGTTGGAGCGAGTCTGAATCTTCTGTTGACAGCTTTGACACTGACGTCATCACGCTTCCTCTGTCAAGAAAAGATAGTTCCTTCACAGAACAAGAAGTTTGTGTAAAAATGACAAAAGTATCACGAGATTCGATCAGGATTAAATACCGTTAGTCAGTGTTTCATGGTGTCGGGATCTACTATTTGAGGCTGACGCCATCACATTTCAGTTGGCTTGAAAATGGTTCCCCCAAGGATAATGAAAACAAAATGTACCTGCTATGATGGAGAAGAGTACATGACATTCAGAGAGAAACAAAGCATATGAGATGTTTGAAGGCATTGGGAGCTTCCTTTTACCCGATGTCAGGGCAGTTTCTGCGACAAGAATGAAGTTCTTTTGCGGAGATATCTTCATCGACATGAGCTTTGAATTCTGACAAACGTCAAAGGTGTGAAATCAAGTTCGGACCGGTCGTCGCCTAGCTGCAAATGTAATGTTCAGATTCGTGTATGGTGCAAGTCCAAGTACAGCTTCGGTGTTGTTCCGATGTAAGATTATCGTTTGCAGTGAACCTGCTTAAAATAAATCCCCAGAAAGTGCACGCAGTGACACTGAGAAACAAGGATAATAGACGTGTCTCGCACTGGACCCTCGCAGATCAAGGTTCAACAGACTTATCTCACACTGGACCAGATGAGCACAGAGACCTCGCAGATCAAGGTTCGACAGACTTATCTCGCACTGGACCAGATGAGCACAGAGACCTCGCAGATCAAGGTTCGACAGACTTATCTCGCACTGGACCAGATGAGCACAGAGACCTCGCAGATCAAGGTTCAACAGACTTATCTCGCACTGGACCAGATGAGCACAGAGACCTCGCAGATCAAGGTTCGACAGACTTATCTCGCACTGGACCAGATGAGCACAGAGACCTCGGAGATCAAGGTTCGACAGTCTTGTTTCGCACTGGACCAGATGAGCACAGAGACCTCGCAGATCAATGTTCGACAGACTTATATCGCACTGGACCAGATAAGCACAGGGACCTCGCAGATCAAGGTTCGACAGACTTATCATCTCACACTGGACCAGATGAGCACAGAGACCTCGCAGATCAAGGTTCGACAGACTTATCTCGCATTGGACCAGATGAGCACAGAGACCTCGCAGATCAAGGTTCGACAGACTTATCATCTCACACTGGACCAGATGAGCACAGAGACCTCGCAGATCAAGGTTCGACAGACTTATCTCGCACTGGACCAGATGAGTACAGATACATCGCAGATCAAGGTTCGGGGTCGGATGTTGATGTTACAGCAGCACTAGAAGTACGTCAGAACACGCTGACCTTTAACACGCTAAACGCAGGTGACGGTTCTTTCCAATTGTCAAAATGTGTCGCGTGAATGCTCTGAATACCTGGGCTAAGGCGCACGAAGCGAAAGTGGGTGCTACCCCGGCAAACGGGCGAGAACACACCGCGGGGTCTGATTAGTTAAAATAACAACAAATCTCAATTTCAACCAATCCTGGTTTGATTAGTTAAAATAACAACAAATCTCAAGTTCAACCAATCCAACACCGCGGCTGACTCCCGGGATCCCACTGACACGTTTGGTAACTTTCTCGTGCACTTAGCCCGAGAATCTAGATACTGCACTCTCGGTGTTTATGCTACTTTGACTAACGGTTGTATTTTCTTGTCCTTCAGTTTAGCTCTGAGTGACCCTTCTCGTGTTCAAAGGGCATACAATGTCAAGAATAAGTCTTGCCATTTTCTGTGTTTTTCGTGTTCTTCCGCGTGTGACTGCTGACGGGGCAGTAAGTGTTCAGGACACTATATTGCCACTGAACAATCAAGAGGCAAAGCCTTCAAGGCTCATGAATGATGACGCCAGTTCGCGATCGCCAACCAATTTCATCTCCACTGTAACTAAATAATGAACTAAGGGGACACTAGTGTGATGTGTGTGTGTGTGTGTGTGTGTGTTTTACATTCTCTCTTTTGCGGTATGTATATTGAGAGATGTCTACGCTGGCACTCTTCAAAACTCGTCTGCTGGACTGGACGTGTCATTATATTTAGTCAAGTTTTGACTAAATATTTTAACATCGAGGGGGAATCGAAACGAGGGTCGTGGTGTATGTGCGTGCGTGCGTGCGTGTGTGTGTGTGTGTGTGTGTGTGTGTGTGTGTGTGTGTGTGTGTGTAGAGCGATTCAGACTAAACTAGTGGACCGATCTTTATGAAATTTGACATGAGAGTTCCTGGGTATGAAATCCCCCAACGTTTTTTTTCATTTTTTTGATAAATGTCTTTGATGACGTCATATCCGGCTTTTTGTGAAAGTTGAGGCGGCACTGTCACGCCCTCATTTTTCAACCAAATTGGTTGAAATTTTGGTCAAGTACTCTTCGACGAAGCCCGGGGTTCGGTATTGCATTTCAGCTTAGTGGCTTAAAAATTAATTAATGACTTTGGTCATTAAAAATCTGAAAATTGTAAAAAAAAATAAAAATTTATAAAACGATCCAAATTTACGTTTATCTTATTCTCCATCATTTGCTGATTCCAAAAACATATAAATATGTTATATTCGGATTAAAAACAAGCTTTGAAAATTAAATATATAAAAATTATTATCAAAATTTTTTTTTCGAAATCAATTTAAAAACACTTTCATCTTATTCCTTGTCGGTTCCTGATTCCAAAAATATATAGATATGATATGTTTGGATTAAAAACACGCTCAGAAAGTTAAAACGAAGAGAGGTACAGAAAAGCGTGCTATCCTTCTCAGCGCAACGAATACCCCGCTCTTCTTGTCAATTCCACGTGCACTGCCTTTGCCACGGGCGGTGGAGTGACGATGCTACGAGTATACGGTCTTGCTGCGTTGCGTTGCGTTGAGTTTCATTCTGTGAGTTCGACAGCTACTTGACTAAATATTGTATTTTCGCCTTACGCGACTTGTTTTTTTGATGGTTTGGGAATAGCTGTAGAAAGTTTTGACATTGAACTGCTGCTGTGAAAAGGGTTTGCCCTTGTTTCCTATCGCAGAAAACATGGTGAGGGAGAGCCGGACAGAGTTTAGTTAGAGGCACAGTACGCCTCCCGTAAACCATCACAGATACTGTCAGGCTTTTACACACAGTACAAACACCCTTTCGTTTAAATACTCACCGCTTGAGAACATCCTAGAGTCTTCTTCTTCTTCTTGGCGTTCGCAGAGGTTACACAATCAGTCCAGCACTGGTGATAAATGTTGTCGTTTTCTCCAACTCCTGTCGACTGCCGTATAGTTTGGTCTGCAAGGAAGTTGGTGACGGCCACACTTCTTTTCGTTCCTCATCTAGTAAGGGACATCGCTGTAAGATGTGTTCCGCTGTTTGGTCCTCTTGACCGCAGGCACAGGTTGGTGATGGCGCCAGCTTGAACTTTCGGTTCATGTGAGCATTGAGCCTGTTGTGGCCAGTACGCAGCCTGATGAGGTTGACTTGCTGCTCTCTGGACATTGTGTGGTAGTCATCTCTGTTTGTCCTTGGCCTCATCAATGCCTTGATGATTGTCTTCTGCTCACTAAAGCTGACACTGTTTTCAGGTTGGTCTTCCACGGCTCCTTCTTTTGCCAGCTCATCTGCCCTTTCATTTCCTGGTATCCCACAGTGTGCTGGTATCCACTGGAGGACAACTCTTCTGGTTTGTCTGACTATCTGTAATGCTTTGGCCAGCTGTGGGAGTTTGTCGTTCTCTAGGGCCTGAAGGACTGAAAGGGCGTCCGAGAGGAAGACAACTTGAAAGCAAGGGTCTGCGGAGTCCTGAACGAAGGAGGCGGCCTGCATGAGAGCTTCTGCTTCTGCTTTATAGTTTGTGCAGTGTTTGCCAGTGGCAACGCTGGATGTAGCTGTATGTCCCCCAGGGAACTGGATGAGAATGCCTGCACCTCCATTGAGCACGGCGTTAGTTGCTGATCCATCGGTGTATACATGGATCCACGCCTCTTTTGGGTACTGTTCGTCGATCAGGGCTAAGGTGAGTGCCTGTCGAGCTGTGTCATTCTGATCTTCTCCTGAGGTAACATGTGGAACACTGGTGCAGATCTGGATGCCTGGTTTCTCTGTTGCCTTGGGGGTTTCCTCTTCTTCTTGAGTCAGAGGTAGAGTGTTCTGTGGAAGGACTTCCCTGTACTGTCGAGAAAGTCTCTTGCTCTCGTGTACAAAACTGCTCCGTTTAAGCCGGTTCTTGGTGAGGTTGCTCAGTCTGTGCTTCATGGGGTGGTCGGGTAGGCACTTGAGCTTCTCGGCCTGTACCATAGTCTTGGCTTCTCTTCTCTGACAGAGGGGTTGGATGGTGGTAAGCTTCTCCATTTCCTTGATGGGCGTGGATTTCATTGACATCCTAGAGTAAAAGAGCTTGCTTATATTTTTAAAATAAATTCAAATTCTGAAAAAAGTACCCCCGGACAGTATCGGAGATGACGTTTTTGGTAGTATTTGTTGTTCTCAGAACTAGGAGTAACAAGGAATTGACATAAATGTATGTGCAAAAGTTAGCTCACGCTCAGACACTAAGAGTAAAAACATAATTTCAAGGTGTAAAATTGAAGAAATACTGTGACTAATATACCTGAAATTACCGGTCATCGACACTGGTTTATACTCATTTCAAGTGGGAATATCGATTTACGTACTTCGGTTCTAATGTGTCCATTGTTGAAAGCAGTAAGTGTCAAGCATGCTTTACATATCATCACTGACTGTTCATCGTGCTATGTTCCGTTTGCTTTGAAGACGTTTAGTGCACAAGGAGAGATTTGAACGGATATATTCTGCGCGGCTTGCAAATCTTGCTGTGTGTGAATGTACCTGAACATGGATCGACATTGTCGATATGGCTTATCAGTATTAGTTCTTGCAGAAGAATTGTACATGTATTTTTAAAAAGGCTATTGTGTATAGTTATGTTATGACTATCGAGATAATTATCATTATTGTCGACATTCATTTTGGTTAACGTTTGTGGTCACTCTTTTTATATTTAGTCAAGTTTTGACTAAATATTTTAACATCGAGGGGGAATCGAAACGAGGGTCGTGGTGTATGTGCGTGTGTCTGTGTGTGTGTCTGTGTGTGTGTGTGTGTGTGTGTGTGTGTGTGTCTGTCTGTCTGTGTGTGTGTGTAGAGCGATTCAGACTAAACTACTGGGCCGATCTTTATGAAATTTGACATGAGAGTTCCTGGGTATGATATCCTCAGACGTTTTTTTCATTTTTTGGATAAATGTCTTTGATGACGTCATATCCGGCTTTTCGTGAAAGTTGAGGCGGCACTGTCACGCCCTCATTTTTCAACCAAATTGGTTGAAATTTTGGTCAAGTAATCTTCGACGAAGCCCGGACTTCGGTATTGCATTTCAGCTTGGTGGCTTAAAAATTAATTAATGACTTTGGTCATTAAAAATCTGAAAATTGTAAAAAACATATTTTTTTTATAAAACGATCCAAATTTACGTTCATCTTATTCTCCATCATTTGCTGATTCCAAAAACATATAAATATGTTATATTTGGATTAACAACAAGCTCTGAAAATTAAATATATAAAAATTATTATCAAATTGTTTTTTTCGAAATCAATTTAAAAACACTTTCATCTTATTCCTTGTCGGTTCCTGATTCCAAAAACATATAGATATGATATGTTTGGATTAAAAACACGCTCAGAAAGTTAAAACGAAGAGAGCTACAGAAAAGCGTGCTATCCTTCTCAGCGCAACTACTACCCCGCTCTTCTTGTCAATTCCACTGGCACTGCCTTTGCCACGGGCGGTGGAGTGACGATGCTACGAGTATACGGTCTTGCTGCGTTGCGTTGCGTTCAGTTTCATTCTGTGAGTTCGACAGCTACTTGACTAAATGTTGTATTTTCGCCTTACGCGACTTGTTTTTATTGTACACGTCTACTGTATATTTGATATGATCTTGGTGTGATAGATATGATTAAATCAATGTTTGACCAAGAAGAATTTTTCTTTCGAAATCAATGCGCGCGCGCTCGTGTGGTTGTGTGTGTATATATATACTAGAGGAATACCCGGCTTCGCCGGGGTGAATCGCACGAAAATGATTCAGTGGCCTGAACATATCATGTCGAGTCCCACCCCTTAGACGACGCCAAATGTAACCGAGTGCCAAAACACCACAATCACCTTTGAAGGCGAAGTCCACTCAAACGGGATTGAGAATAACCGTTATGGCTTCTCGAAGGAAGGCCTGAACATACAGACACACCAAAGCCGCTAGACCACATCACAAACAGAACTCTACAATCCACAGGTGTTGCCCACACACACACACACACACACACACACACACACACACACACACACACACACACACACACACACACACACACACACACACACACACACACACAGAGAAGTCGTATATATATATATATGTATATCTATATGTATAAATATATAGAGATAGATGACAGTTGATTTTTCGCGTGGCTATAAATTGATTCGACCTTTTCACTTTTACAGTAAGGACAACTTACGGGTACATGCAAGGAAAGCCCACAACTTCTAAGGCGAACAACTCTGCAGAGTCTGCTGTGAAGGGCGACGGTAGTCTCCCTGTCACACTCGACCCCCTTTGAATGAACTTAGGTCCCTCCCAGGTGGAATGGGAACAGCACGAAAATGATTCAGTGGCCTGAACATTTCATGTCGAGTCCCATCGCTGTCGACGACGCCAAATGTAACCGAGTGCCAAAACACCACAATCACTTTGAAGGCGAAGTCCACTCAAACGGGATTGAGAATAACTGTTATGGCTTCTCGAAGGAAGGCCTGAACATACAGACACACCAAAGCCGCTAGACCACATCACAAACAGAACTCTACAATCCACAGGTGTTGCCCACACACACACACAAACACACACAGAGAAGCCGTATATATATATATGTATATCTATATCTATAAATATATAGAGATAGATAACAGTGCTGTGTATTGGACTGTCACTGTATGCCTACATTATTAGTTGTCAGTAATTATTACATGTGCTGATTGTTCTCTTTGCCTGCGCGCGTATAGTATGTTGGTTATGTTTTGTCATAGTATGTTTGCTTATGTTTGGTCGTTACCTTTGCCTGTGCGTGTATTGTATGTTTGGTCGTTTTCTTTGCCTGTGCATGTATAGTTTGTTGGTTATGTTTGGTCGGTTTCTTTGCCTGTGCGTGTATAGTATGCTTGGTCGATGTATGTATTGTAAAGCGCTAAGAGTAGACATTTTTCTAGAATAGCGCTATAAAAGTTTGCATTATTATTATTATTATTATTATTATTTTTCGCGTGGCTATAAATTGATTCGACCTTTTCACTTTTACAGTAAGGACAACTTACGGGTGCAATCGTGACATTCTAAAAATAGTAACGTAGTAACGGGAATATGGATTGACGCCACACGAAGGAAGGGAGATAAACGCTGAAAACACTGGAGAAGATAAGGAAGAGTTACTGGGAATGGATCCAAAGAAAAACAAAAATCGGTTCAGCGCTGCGCGCTGAGAGCACGTGTTGAAATATCTCATCGATGAGGTTGAGTCCGGGGTGTAGCTGAATACGGTCTCCAAATTTGAAAAAGATCCACCGAGAACTTTGGCCGTGCATCGCGGACACACACACACACACACAGACAGACAGACAGACAGACAGACAGACAGACAGACAGACAGAAGTCGTATATATATATATAGATCCCATGACCTCCCTTCTTTGTCTCTGTAAATCTAGTGTGTGACCAAACTTCAGAGAAATACTCAGGTGAGAGAGAGTAAAAGAGAGAATTGAATGGAATTGAATTTCGAGGGTGACAGAATAAGCAATGCAAACATGCTTTATTTTCATCCGGCCCTCGCCCATTGAGGGGTAACATAATAACGAGAAGAAACAAATTAAATTTAATTAAGGCCAAAAAAAAAATAGGTGTGGTTACGGTAACATAGCCCAAAAAAATAGGGTAGGTAGGTAGGCAATCACTTTTTTTTTTTTAACTTTTTTTTCTAATGTGTACAAATTAAACCTACTTGACAGGGAAATAAGTGTGCGACACGGGCGCTTTCGCTTTCATTGCGTTTTTTGCACTCGTTTTTTTTTTTTTTTTTTGACAAATGTAATAAAAAGTTATAGGATCGGCCCCTAAAAATAGGGTAGGTCGGGTTACCGTAACCACACCTATTTTTTTTTTTAGGCCTAACATGTCCAGCAATCAATAAGACATTTCAAGATTCAATATGATTCATAAGCAATGATGGAAGATCATCCGTGGAGCAAACTTTTGATTAGTGCTTTTGTGAACAAGAAACAATTGACAAGTGGCTCTATCACCTCTCCCCCCTTTCCCCGTCGCGATATAACCTTCGTGGTTGAAAACGACGTTAAACACCAAATAAAGAAAGAAAGAAAGAATGGAAGATCATAAGCTTAACGAAGAATTATTTTACAAAAAAGAGAGAGAGAGAGAGAGAGAGAGTAACCAAAGAACAGCCTACTTGACGTCTTCATTTTCGCCACTTGGAGTTTTAAAATAAAAAAACCCAAGAAAGGTAGGTTGTTGGAACGTTTGTTATTGACAAAACAATACATTCACAGATATTTCGACCCAACGGTCTTTTAAGTGAACAGACAAACAAATATTCACACAAAATATTCTTAATGCTGCGTCGCCCAAAACAAATAACGGTTTTGTGTGTGACGAAAAAAAGAACAGGGCCGGAGTGCTATGTAAATTATGAGCAATTCTTCCAAATCCATTTAGAAAATATGACACTACCAGACTGTTTCCGCATATTGAGCCAGAATTTTTGTTATGGCAAATCGACGTTGCAGTTCCGAAGCAAATGATCAAAATTTCTTTGCGAATTTGCGTTCAAACGTGTTTTTCTCATAATATAGTTCAAGTTCAAGTTTTTATTTGTCCATAACCCCTGGGGGCATTTTGAACAATAAATACAATCAATACAATCATGATATATGCTAATATAATAAATAAATAAAAATTAAAAAGATTATGAAAAACTGTTACAGATTCTATTAATAAAGTTCAAAATATTCTTTAGCAATTTCTTTTTGTTAGTAGCAAACAACTTTTTAAATTTAAGTGCATTAGGTTTTTTCCAATAGTAAGGTGGTAACAACTCAGCTCTTTCTTCTTTGAAAAAATCACAGACAAATAAATAATGGAATTCATCACCTATGTCTTGTGATACACATTTGGTGCAAGTTCTTTCTGACCTCGGGATGTTAAGGTAACGTTCTTTCTGTACAGGCAAATTGTTGTTTAATGTTCTGAACTTCATCATTGCAACACATTGCTGATATGGCAGGTGTGTGACATAGTCTTCACATGCAAAAATATCTTTAAACATTCGATAATTCCAAAACATATTTTTTGTTCCAATTTCTGTAAACCATTTATGGATATACTGGTCAAACAAACTTCTTTTTACTTTCTGTTTAAACCATGCGCTTGAATATTGAAAATTTTCTTGAGAAGTCCAAAGGCCAGGGAGACCAATTTCATTTAAGGTTTTTTCAATAAAACATAAATAATCAGATTCAATCATCTTGTTGATATACAATTTATAAGTAAAGCAGTACACAATACTAGAAAATTTATTTTTATGAATAGGACTAATCAGTTTATACCAATAGCAAAGCATTCTACATTTCATATGAACATCTAGTGGATATCTTCCAAGTTCACCAAACATCATAGCATTTGGAGTTGATTTTTTTAGTTTGAAAACAATTTTATAAAAACGTAATTGAAGTTTAGTAGCAAGTTCGCAGGAACCAAAACCCCATACCTCACATCCATATAGTAAGATTGGAGCAATCATTTTATCGAACAGGTCAACTTGTATGTCCACAGGCAGTGACAATTGTCTACACGTACGCAAAAGAACAAACATTGCCCTTGAGGCACGATCATATAGATTCTTCTGTGCGACTGAAAATTTATTATTATAATTAATTTTAAGGCCCAAGTACATTACATTAAACACTACTTCGATTGAATTGCCATTATACGTAAACAATGGTTTATTTCTAATTTTACCTCTGGAAAAAACTATAACTTTCGTTTTGTTTACATTAATATTTAGACGCCATTTTAAACAGTATTCGTGCATTTTGTTCAGACATTCTTGCAGGTTTTTTTCAGACTCTGAGCAGATCACAGTATCATCCGCATACAGTAATAAAAACATTTGAAACAAAGCATTTACATCAGTATCTTCCATTCCTACCACAATAGCCTCCCTTGACATAGTTTGTAAACCATTACTGTTTTCCAACAGAAAAGGCTTTAGATCATTTAGAAATAGAGCAAAAAACAGCGGTGACAAGTTTTCCCCTTGTCTAACTCCACACAAACTGGGAAAATATCCAGAGCACTCACTATTAACTTTAACGCAAGACTTGGCATTTTCGTACATATTTCTTACAGTTTTTAAAAACTTCCCATTAACATCAGAACTAACTAATTTCTCCCATAAAAATGCACGGTGAACTTTATCAAACGCTTTTTCATAGTCTACAAATGCACAAAACAGTCGCTTCTTTTTGTTGAGAAAAAAACTTAATATACAATGCAAAGTAAAAACATGGTCTAGTGTTGAAAAACCTGTGCGGAAACCTGTTTGTTCTTGACCTAATTTATTATTACTCTCCAAAAAGTTTGATAACCTAGCATTTAAAATTGCACTGAAAAGTTTTCCGAAGCAACTGAGTATAGTAATTCCTCTATAATTTGTGGGGTCAGCTTGGGAGCCTTTATTTTTGTACAATGGAATAATTTCGCCTACAGCCCATTGTGTTGGAACCTTTCCTGACTGCAAAACAACATTAAACAACAATACATAAATATCAATCATTCGATCGTGTGACGCTTTTAAATACTCATTAATTATTTTATCTTGACCGCATGCCTTATTGTTTTTCAGCTTGTCTATACATTTGATAACTTCCTCCTTTGTAAAAGGCGCATTAAGAAATTCATTACTTGCTTCATTTAAAGGTTCATTACTATCATCCATTTCATTTTCATCACACTCTTGTAGTTTATTGAAATGTTCGAAAAACTCCGAACAAGTTGGATAGTTAGTGTTGGAATTATTTTTTTTATTTTTATTTTTATTTAGAAGATTCCAGTATGCTTTCGGGTCATTACTTTTTAACTTTCTCAAAGTTTTAACGAACTCATTATGATACAACTTGCATTCCTTTTTAATTGTCTTTTTGTATTCATTAAAAGCACTCTTTTTTTCATGTTCATTGAACGCATTTTTAAAGCGTCTTGCTTTATTTTTCGCATGTACAAATATTTTTCTTTTCTCTTTGCATATTGCACTAAACCATGGTTGTTGGAGTTTGAATTTCTTTGAACGTGGTTTTTTCGTAACTTTTTGTTCTTTAATTACACCGATTTTCTCAGCAGAACAATTTAGAATATCACAAATCTTATTAGTAACACTATCAACGTCATCTGTTGTCGTACTCTCACTTGTAGCTAGCATATCTTGTAATTTAGTTTCAACAGTATAAATATCATCCTCATTCAGATTAACTACAAAAGCTAACTTGGTCCCATTGTTATTATCCCATTTTGGTTTTGTGTACTTGTTACCCTTTTCTCTACTTTTAGACAGCAAATCTTCATTTTTGGTTTTTTTCACATCGTCTGCTAGGCAATCATTAGCGCGTACTTCATTCTGTTTTAATAAATGCAAAACAACAGGACTGTGTACGTCAGAATAAATTTCACAAAATTCCATCACAGAAAAATATTTAACTTTCGAGAACAGATCTTTTGACAAGATGCAATAATCAACAACGCTCTTATCCTTACATGTGCATTTACCAACCCCTGTATCATCACCAACTCTACCATAAGCAATAACTAAGCCAGTCATTTTACAAAAATCAATCAATTTAAAACCAAGGTTATTAGTATTATTATCCTGTGAGGCCCGCTCACCTATTAGAGTACCAACCTCATCAGAGTCAAACAAGTCATTATCAACAAAACCTTCTGAATGCTGATCATCTTCATACAACAGTTCACTCAGATGACCAGTGCGGGAATTTAAGTCTCCTAAGAGACAGACATAATCATTATCTACCCCAAACTGCATGTACACCTCTTCTAATTCAGCATAAACATCTTTATTATGGTAAGGTGATCCTTCTGGGGGAATATATAAAGCACAGAAAAGGGTGTCACGGCCAAGTATTTTCTTATCTAACTTAAAAAATAGCGCATTCTCACACATTTCTACATCCAAAAATCTATACCATATTTTCATCTCTTCTTTTATCTTATGTGACAGCTTTTTTTCTTCAAAAATAGTTATATTATTAGCAAACACTTCCCGTATTAAAACTAATACACCACCTGATTTTCTGCGAAATTTTCCTCTATTCTTATAAAATGCTATGTATCCTGGAATGTTAATCTCATCAACATCATCAAGTTTGCTCTCGCTAAAACAAATAATGTCATATTTAGCAATAAATTTTACAAATTCAGGAAATTTTAGCTTTGAAGTGATTCCACAGACATTAAGCGCTAAGCATGAGAGTATATCAGGGTTATCCTCAATACTATATTCAGTACTAAAGGAATCTCCAATCTCACTATTACCATTATGTACATCTATTTCAACAGTAGATTTGTTACATACATTCTCAACATCTAACGAGTCAAAGTGAACATCAACATCTGACATTACAATAACAATGCACAGCTCGAAAATATGGCCAAGAACAAATCTACGGTACTTCAAAGAAAGAAGAATAACAACATTCTTGTCCATTACGACTTGCAATTTACCGTGTGCGCTGTAAAATCTCCCTACCTTCAAAGCAGACGAAAAGCAGACATCTTCATTTTCTTCCAAGGGAGAAATCGTTCGTCATACAGTCTGGCAGGACCCAAACATACTTCTGCACGCTTTCTTTTCTTGTCATACGAGGGCTGTTCTGGAAGTCCTTAAAATCTCATATCAGCGCACAGCTCATCGTTAATTTGACCACGCCATTTTCTCGAAGGGTCCTTCCTAAGCTGTGACACACGTCAACATTCTGTAGAAATACCTTTCAAACATGTCGGCGCGAGTGTTTTTGCCGATACCCTAAATGACCCTCGTTTACTCTCGGACAGCAGCATCAAGGCTCTCGTAACGGTTTCCTCGGAGCTATTTCTTTAAATGTAAAAACAAGAAAACGTTAAACGGGGTATATTCAGGAAAATATAGTGAATGAAACATCAGGCAGACATCCACATTTGTAAGATATTCGATTGATTTCGAAGCTGCTTAAAACGGGACATTTCAATGAAGTAGCATCAATCCTCAAGTACCCGTGTTTGGCGCCAAACTTTAAACACCACGGGCAGGCAATGATGCATGTACTGCTCTAAGGTAACCCATAGACCAAATAGCCTGGACCGCCAACTCGTCACGTGACCCTTCGAGGTTACGACTCTCGACTTTCAGGGGCGCGTCGCGTCCGGTTTGAAAGGCCAGCGATTCGAAGACAGTGAAAAGAAAGCACGCTCCAGTTATTTGTGACAATGGGAGGTGACAATGAACTGGATTTTCCAAAACTCCAAACTAAACTTAACAAAACTCATCGAAAAACATGTTCCATATGCACTTTTGCTGAGTTTATTTTAGCATTTTCAGAACTTACCTCGGCAACTTCGTCCATGTTTACAATCGACACCGGATATCACGTCCCCCTGATTTCTGAAAGGCCATGTAAGCGTAGGTTCCTAAATGCGAGAGGCGGTACCTCGTAATAGAGAGAAAGAGCGGAGAGAGAGCTAATTGTGGCGATGTGTCCTTATTTTCAAAAAAATATGACCACCTTCTTTACACCCCCGGTATAGGGGTGTGTATAGGTTTCGCTCGATGTGTTTGTGTGTTTGTGTTCGCACATAGATCTCAAGAATGAACGGACCGATCGTCACCAAACTTGGTGAACAGGTTCTATACATTACTGAGACGGTCCTTACAAAAATTGAGACCAGTCAAACACACGGTTAGGGAGTTATTGGTGGATTAAGATTCTACAAGGACTTAGAGAGAAACATATTCATGGTCAAAGGGAAATAACCTTCTCAGTTGGTGGCAGTGAGAATGGGTGCAGTGAGAATGGTTATTTCCCTTTGACCAACGGGGGTGTTTTTCCTACCTCGAAGGAATTTCTTGTTTTGCCAGTGTTCCGAGATCGGGGTCAGATTGATAGACCCAAGTCCCCATTGCATGTGACAACCTTCACAAAATCCTGACACTCTCTATAGTAACAATTGGAGAACATTTGTATGCACATTTCGAGACATACCCCTTTTGTACACCAGAAAGAGCACAGGCACCAACTGTCTGCAACGCTTGTGTACCCGTAAAGGCTTTTGCCAGATCACTTCGATGGGTGCCGATTCAATTATCTATGTGTCTTTCACCTCCGTGTGTGTGATTCGTGCATCATCTCTCTTCAACTTTTCAACTGCAGCAACGTGTGTTGCAGTAACAGCATTCAACTGTTGGTCTGGGTGGGTGTCATCTTTGAAGACGTGTCTACCCGATTTAAATTCATTGTACCAGTTGTAAGTACTCGTTTTGGAAGGAGCGTTCTTCCCCCCAAATTCACACAATATACAGTAGGTGTGAGAAACAAAACAATCCTTTCAGAGATACATCATTGTTGTGAACTCCCTTTTTTGGAGCTCCATGACAGGCAAGTAAACGACCGCAGAACACAGAACTAGGAAATGACACTGATTGAAATACGAGAGATATTCGATGACGAAAGTATAAATGACGTCATGTGGTCACACCTGTCTCGAGAACCTAAGCGTCGCTATAATGTAAGGGCGCTGGTTCTGTGCGACGCTTAGGTTCTCGAGATAGGTGTGACCACATGACGTCATTCAATCGGCGATCGCTACCGCGCCAAACAGGCTCGTCACTTTCGCTGCCTTTTGCACTAGCGGCGGACTACGTTCAGTTTCATTCTGTGAGTTCCACAGCTTGACTAAATGTAGTAATTTCGCCTTACGCGACTTGTTTTTTAATGGGTTTAGAAGAACTGCTCCTAATTTACATAGCACTCCGGCCCTGTTCTTTTTTTCGTCACACCCAAAACCGTTATTTGTTATTACCAGCGCCCTTCCATTAGGCCTCTCTTTGTTTTTGGATTTGGAGTTTTAAAGCCAACCGAGACACATCTGTCATCTTTTACGTCATTCCCATTCTAAAAACACGTCAAGACACGATTCCGCGCTGCGTAACACTAACACGCAAACACCGTGTTCCATTGCTTTAGTTTCCCACCACCCGCGCGGGAACAGAACTTGACATGCGACAAACAACACACTGTGACACACAGTGACACACGCCAACACGGCGATGTTGTTTAGATGTCTGTGTCGGAGTGGTGGGTCGGCTTAGAACGTTCAGATCCAAGAAGGCTTAGTCTGGACGATCAAGATATCAAGCCATGCCTGTGAAAAAGGTAACGCCAGATAAGCTTTATGGATGGAATCATCTGCCGACAGCACCGCCACGAAACAGATACCCATGCACAGGAAAGGGAGTGAGTTTGTTGCTGGTTAGATCTGCTAGTATTGAGACACATTTGAAGACCCGCACAGAAAGACTGACCAGACAGACAGACACGTATGCACCACGTAAACGTACACACGCACGCGCGCGCGTGCAAACGGACACACTGACACACACACACATACACACACAAACAAACACACACACACACACACACACACACACACACACACACACACACATCGTATGTCCACCAAAGACAGTGAAACATATCCATGGATATCATTTGTAAAACAATTGTTACAAGTCATTGGATTAGATCATGTGTGGAAAAATCAGTTTACTTTTAATGTGAAAAGGTTAAAATATGTTATATGTCAAAAGTTGGAACTCCAATATATACAATTCTGGAAAGGTCAAATAAGAAGTTCCCAAAATGTTAAATTTTTATCAAATAATAGTAACAAATTATAAAACGGAACCATATCTGTTATGCACAAAACAAAGAAAATATAAACAGTCGTTGGGTAAACTAAGAATAAGTGCCCACGACCTGAAAATTGAAACTGGTAGATACAGCAATACACCTAGGGAAAATAGATTATGTGAAACATGTGGAGTAATAGAAGATGAAATACATTTTCTAGATAACTGCATAGACAACAACCAATTACAAAAATCTTTCATGAGTGAAATTAATCGACCTATATATTCATATGATGTATCAAGTCAACTTTTGCAAGTAGACAATGTACAAACTAAATTGGGAGAATTTGTATATATAATTGCTTCCAAAAAAAGAAACTATGAAATCATTTGGTTATTTATCTTCCCGTGTCTTATAGTTATAAATACTACGTTTCAATTTTATTCGTATTTAATTATTCGTATTCGTATTCATACACACACAAACACACACACACACACACACACACACACACACACATGCGCGCGCGCGCGCGGCGTGAGCAAACAGAGAAACACACACACGAACACACACATAAACACGCGCCTGACTGAGCAAACAGAAACACACACACACTGACACACACAAACACACACACACACACACACACACACACACACACACACACACACACACACACACACACACACACACACACAAAACATTGATACACAAGTCGACATGGAGATATTATAATACACATAGGCTCATAGTTGCTGACAACGTGCGCACACACACACACGTGCATTCTGAAATTGCTCTGAATGCAACGTGGGCGGAGGGGCGAAGTGACGGGGTGTTTGTCAAAGGAAAACAAGTCGCGTAAGGCGAAAATACAACATTTAGTCAATTAGCTGTCGAACTCACAGAATGAAACTGAACGCAATGCAACGCAGCAAGACCGTATACTCGTAGCATCGTCAGTCCACCGCTCACGGCAAAGGCAGTGAAATTGACAAGAAGAGCGGGGGAGTAGTTGCGCTGAGAAGGATAGCACGCTCTTCTGTACCTCTCTTTGTTTTAACTTTCTGAGCGTGTTTTTAATCCAAACATATCATATCTATATGTTTTCGAAATCAGGAGCCGACAAGGAATAAGATGAAAGTGTTTTTGAATTGATTTCGAAAATGTAATTTTGATAATAATTTTTATATATTTAATTTTTAGAGCTTGTTTTTAATCCAAATATAACATATTTATATGTTTTTGGAATCAGCAAATGATGGAGAATAAGATGAACGTAAATTTGGATCGTTTTATAAAAAAAATATTTTTTTTACAATTTTCAGATTTTTAATGACCAAAGTCATTATTTAATTTTTAAGCCACCAAGGTGAAATGCAATACCGAATTCCGGGCGTCGTCGAACATTACTTGACCAAAATTTCAACCAATTTGGTTGAAAAATGAGGGCGTGACAGTGCCGCCTCAACTTTCACGAAAAGCCGGATATGACGTCATCAAGGACATTTATCAAAAAAATGAAAAAAACGTCTGGGGATTTCATACCCAGGAACTCTCATGTCAAATTTCATAAAGATCGGTCCAGTAGTTTAGTCTGAATCGCTCTACACACACACACAGACACACACACACACACACACACACACGCACGCACGCACATACACCACGACCCTCGTCTCGATTCCCCCTCTATGTTAAAACATTTAGTCAAAACTTGACTAAATGTAAAAACCACCCAAGCATTTCATCATAGTAACGTATTTGATAATCATAGACCAGTTCTAAGCGTGGAAAGCATGTTTACAGAACGCCGAACAGGATTCCGCCACACCGACGTCACCGTTACCAGTCAGAGTCAACATCAAGACCGCGGGAAGTAAAGAAAACAGTCATTTTCCAACACACGATTTTCATCTCATACGTAAGTATACAAAGTTTTAAAACTAAGTCTACTTATCATAGATGATTCCGAAATTAATTGACATTGTGGAGTGGATATTGCACAAAATGCAGATCAGAGGTTATCTTTTTCACACTAGCGCCTATGACGTCTTGACACAATTCAAGTTATCAATACATACATATGTACATGTCAATAATTATTTGTCTCAGTCGTTATTTTTATAGGGCACAACTCTTTCACACTTACAATAACCCAGAAATAGGCATTCTGCATGTACATCGTCGGCTAATACCAGGGCCGGACCAAATGAGTTGTAAGGGGGGGGTTCCTCCTTTTTTTGGGGGGCAAATCAGCGAAGTGGCGAAGCCACAAGCGCGCGCCTGCTGGGGTCCGGGGGCATGCTCCCCCGGAACATTTTTGTAAAACGGTTAAAATCTGTGCAATCTGGTGCATTCTGGGCCTTATTTTGAGGGTTAAGGCCTGTCAGTGTGAGTTGGTGTGTGTGTGTGTGTGTGTGTGTGGGGGGGGGGGGGTACCTTTTTCTCATCGGATTTCACATTGAATAAAATTTGTTAGAGACACACACACAATTTATTTAAAAAAACACACACAAAAAACAAACCACTCAAAGCAAGGTACATGCTTTTTCCAGGGGTGGGGTTCCGGAAGGGGAAAGACCCTGACTTTAAACTTTCATTTCTATGTGTGAATACAGATTTTGATTTGTAGCTTACGTGAAAGCAACATAATTCCCATTCAGTTTACCTCTTTTTAATGGAAATGTGTTTTATCTCTTAAGTTTATTCTTTTGAGTATGTCTTCCAATAGGTGTCTTTGATTGAAGGCCCTTAAACTTTCATTTCTGCGTGAAAATACAGATTCGGTCTTCTTCTCCGTTTAAGTTGGGTAAAGAAATGATCCAACCGCCAGTGCTTGTCATCTATAATTACACTGATTAATAAATGCATAACTAAAATATCAACAGAGTAAAATGAAAATCATAATTTGCGTCGAAATTATGGGCCACACACAATCCGAGCCAACCTCTTCACAAAACTAACTTATACGGACCGAGTCAAATACATTGCGTCAAAGTTTTTGGAAAACACTTTTTGTTTTTATGCGTTTATTGAAACAAAAATGGATAACTAATGTGGGAACATCCTGAGAAAAAAAACAAAGAAAATAAAGTGAACTAATAATTGCTCCTGCATATTGGATAAAGTAATAAAATAACTAGTCGGAGAATGATGTGGATCGGTGGAACGCGCAAGGGACATAATTAGTCTGTTCCACCGACTCAACTTTGTATTGCCACGTTTGTCTCCTCTGAAAGCTGTCACATGCTTTTTTCTTGGTTGTCGGGTGCAGGTGCACCGTAGTAAGTGCCAATGGTCACTCTTGTGTGAAAAAGTCGCGAAAGGATGTTAAAGTTGTCGTCTGCACCTTGCAATGTTGCTGTTAAATATGCCCGAAACTGACTTGGAAATAGCACATGGCATCGACAGAAGAGTAAGCTTACAGTCTGTTTCACAAATGGCCTTCACTCAGTCAGTACTGATTGGCAGCCGGTTAATTAGTTGGCAATAGGTAGGCCGAAGTGAAGTTCAACTGACACGCATTCTAGGATCCAACCGGTGACTCGGTGCTTGCAAAATCAGCGTATGAAACCAGCGTTCCATTCGGCTTGTTTGATATCGTATATAACTTCACTCTGAAAAAACAAAACAAAAACGATCGACCTTAGGTACATTACATTCATGGGTTCAAATTCGTTCAACAACAAAAAAAGGTATTCAGTTTATCTTAGAAATTTGCTTCGTCACGGTCGCAACTGATGAATAGTCCGCCTTCCCTTCTCGGTGCACGTTTTGGAAGGCCGAATCGAATCACGGGGAAGGGGACTCGGAGAGAGAGAGAGAGAGAGAGAGAGAGAGAGAAGACGATCTCGAGACTGCGAGAGACACTGAGAGAGAGACACACACGGCACACATACCGTGACACACACACACACTGCGGACACACACACACACACACACACACACACACACACACACACACACACACACACACACACACACACACACACACTGCGGACACACACACACACACACACACACACACATCAAATCAAATCAAATTTTATTTTACGAGGGTTGAGGGCCCCAAAGGGGGGGTATCATCACGATCACGGGAAGGGAAATTTTAGCTTTCACGATCACAGTTACCTTGATTTTTGTTTTCACGATCACGAACACCTTGACGAATAGAGGATCATAGAGTGATACAGCTGTGAAAAATGTACGTTGAAAATAAAATGCTTTGCAATAATGCCCATCACGATCACGAAAACAAATGACGATCACGATCACGAGACTTGATTTTTTGGTCATCACGGATCACGGGCAAAGTCCCATCACGATCACAGAAATGGAAATTTCGGCAATCACGGTCACAGAAAGGTCAAAAATCGCCAATCACGATCACGATTTTAAACCCTTTGGGGCCCTCAGGGTTGTGGCATAACATAATTATGAGCAATACAGACGAGGTTTTTTTCAACCAGCCCTGGCCCAGAGAGGGACTACTCTAATCACATTTTTCACCGACATTCACTTAAAAAAGGGAGAAAAAGAAGTAGAAGAAGAAGGAAAAAAAACTGAAAAAAGAAATATGTACACATTTCAGGCTTTGCACGAACTACTAAACGTCATGTCAATAGTGGAAAATTACTGAACATCCATGCTTGAGCAAATATTTTACCAAAGCAGTTTATATATGAATATATATATATTATATATATACTATAATGAAACACTGATGCTGTGGAACTCTCTCTCTCTCTCTCTCTCTCTCTCTCTCTCTCTCTCTCTCTCTCTCTCTCTCGGCTCTCTCGATCTCTCTCTTCACACACACACACTGACACACACACTGGCACACAGACCGTGACATCCAGACCGTGCCATGTTTGATAACACAGACGTTCATTGCCACTGACGTGAGCGGAGTAATGTAAACACATAGGCCTACACACCTTGTTCGCTAATAAAATTTCAACATCATGTAAGACATGTAAGTTTTGATGACTCAGCGATTTTGTTTTTAGGCAAAGCGACCCAAAGGTGTTAGCAAACTGCTGGTACACCTACATTCGCTCTCACATTTGTTCAACACTTCTGAGTTGGATCTGTGCGCTCGGTGTGTTCTAGAAAGTGAAAATAATTTTGTTAAGACCGAAAAAGGAGTCCAAAACACGGACGCTTTATATTTCGTGATATCCCATTACCCCTTTTCGCTAAAATCGACTGTTCCAGACTGTATCATCCCCGGCGGCATAGAATCGACTGCTCTCGGGGGTTTCTGTCCTTATCGCGCTGGTAGCGGAAGAAGTATGGCGGACGAAATCCCAGTCATCCCCAAAGTGAATGTTTTGGTAGTCCGAACAGGGAACATAGTCAACTGGAACCGACTGAAGAGAAAGCCGAACCTCACTCCAACTGCAGAGGTATGTGTACAGTGTCTGTCGAGGAAATATTTGCTGTATTATTGCGATCGATTGCACGGTTGCCAACGTGCTGCGTTACGTCGTAGTACTTATGTCCAAATCTTGTGTTTACATTTTGAACTTTGCACCAAAATAGTTTTGGCATGTGAGTTTTTGTGTGAAACATTGAAAGGTAGCAGAATTTTATGCATGCATTAGTTTTGTCAATATAATTCAACAATAGTGTTCCAAATTCAAGGTACCAGACTTTGCAGATGGAGAGATCCATGGCAGTCGAATGACGTCTCGCAACATGCGCGGTCGTCCTTGGCGATCAAGAAAGCCGCGGGCGCAGACGACACTTCCAGACCGCCAATATTTTTTGTGCGCATCACGTGCTCCACATAAATCGGCCGGAAACGAAGCAATTGCGGGGAAACCTGGATAAGTAAAACAGTTCTGAGACATCCTGCTTGCTGCCGCGCGTGCAGAGAAAATGTTCCCTCCTTATCTTCACCGCGCTGGCAGCAAAACCCCTCACGCGAAGGTGTTTTCAGACAGGCCAGACACAGGTTGTTCTGGAGGTGAATATGGCCATGGCTGGAGGTCCGGCGAGCCGGTTCCCGAGCCTGGGGATCGACTCAAGCACCGGCAAGTCGGAGCTCGAGCCCCCATGCTCAGGAACTGGCACTCACACGGCTGCTCACCCTGTAAATCATTATTTGTGTTTGTGTAGGAGTTTCTAATCGCTCTTTAATTCAAAGAACTGTGGAGAAAGATTGATAAGGATCAGTGTTGGATTAAGAAAGACGTGTATTTCGGCAACAGCGTGGTCACTGATGAGCGACTGACCGTAGCGAGAGTGCGGTTTGTTCGCAGGTGTCAGCGAGATTGTGTCGAAGTATCTCGATGCAAAGTAGATCTTTTGCCATAAATAAAACATGTTTTTAGTTTGTTTCCATGTTAAGTATTTATTTACTGCATTTTGTTTTAACCAGAGATAGTGTCATCGGGACCAGCGACACACGTTGCTTGGTTCGCGGACGAATTCAGTGATCCGGACAATGCCGAATCACTGAGTGGCTCGTAAGCTGCTTTGCTGTTGCGATCTCAGTTCGATCACCGAAATGCTTGGAATTAAGAATAGAGCAAAGGAAAGTTAAGAGGGAGGGGGGGGGGGGGGGGGGGAAGAAGAAGTTAAACAGATTATCTTTTTAAATAAAATACACGTATAAAAATGCAACCTCATGATTTCTAGCGCATTTCACTAACGACTGAGCTAAGATGGCAAGCTAACTGATAGGTGATAAATAGGAAGGTCTATTTTGTGAGATATACTGGTGACTGCCGGTTCCCGAGCCTAGGGGCTCCAGATCCGTCTCGCCGATATATTATTGTCACATCATAATCTTGCACAGACTGTCGTACTTCAACAAAACCGAAAAGAGATTTCAGGCATACCTTAAAGATGTAATGCATAAATTCTATTAGCTGTTCAGATATACTGTATCAGCATACATTCTATTAGCTGTTCAGATACTGTATCAGCATACATTTATCAGTGAAAGGGGAAGAAGAGTGCTCATACGTACCTAAGTTTTAAAGGGAAATTGCTGTGCTTAAAATTGTTGTGTGTTTTAATTTCAAACAGCTGGGACATTTTGTGACTGTCGGGTAGAGTGTCGTCCACATGTTAACAGTTGTTGAAAGCGTTTCCTTTCGATTTAAACTCTACATACAAGTGATACGGGTACTCACTGGTTTGTTATGTTGTCTCACTCTTTTCCAGGTTACAGAATGTGTGACAGCTACTGTCAAGAAAACTATAGATGCCGCCAACAAAACAGAACTTCAGGTAGGTGATACATGTAGCCAGTGTGTTTGTGTATGTGTGCATATGTGCATGTAGGCTAATCAGTGGCAAGTGGACACTGGAAACTCTAGTGACATAGGCCAACAGCCCCTGTCACTGGGGTGAGACTTAAGTCAACTCTGTGCCAAACGTCATCTTACTTCTTTTCTTCTTCTTCATTCGTGGGCTGAAACTCCCACGTTCACTCATGTTTTTGCACAAGTGGAATTTTACGTGTATGACCGTTTTTACCCCGTCATTCAGCCAGCCATGCAACTTTTTTTTTTAAGCATGCTAGGTATTTTTGTGTTTCTATAAGTCCAGGCATGGGAATTGTCCGCCGAAAGGTAAATTTCTGCCAAAAAAGCAAAAGTGTCCGTCGAAAAAAATAAACGGTGGAGGCAAAAATGGTTCTAAAAACTGAATTTAATGGCAAACTTGGAGCTCAGATGACACCAAATTGCACCATTTGGGTTCTTTGGACAAAAAACACAATTCCGGGGGGGCATGCCCCCGGACCCCCCTAATAAGGCTAGGCGCTTCGCGCTGTTGACTTTGCTATTACTTACAGATTTTCAGCCTTTTTTAATTTTTTCAATTCCCATGCCTGATAACCCACCAAACTCTGACCTTTGGTCTTGTGCAATGGGGGATAAGGCACTTTTGCAGGTCTGCACATAAGTTGACCTGGGAGATCGGAAAAATCTCCACATTTAACCTACCAGGCGGCCGCGGCTGGGATTCAAACTCATTACCTTCCGATTAGGAGGCCGATGTCTTATACACTATGCCACTGCGCCCGTCAAATGTCATCTTACAACAATGAAGGCTTCTGCAGAGAAAAAGGGTGTTAGATAAAGGCTCATCAGTGTAAATGTGTGTGTCACTGTCAGAGATGGGCACCATAGAAGCTGCTATGAAGCAAAGTTTGTCAAACGTGTTAAACAGATGTTGCATCATGGGAGACATCTGCTAGAGCTTGACCTTTTCGCTAACTGTTCTGTCACAGAATCCACTTACGGTCTAAAAAAAAAACCAAGTCGCGTAAGGCGAAAATACAACATTTAGTCAAGCTCAGTCGAACTCACAGAATGAAACTGAACGCATTGCATTTTTTCCGCAAGACCGTACACTCCTAGCATCGTCTGTCCACCGCTCGTGGCAAAGGCAGTAAAATTAACAATCCAGAAAAGCGCGGTAGCGGTTGCGCTGAGGAGGATAGCACGCTTTTCTATATCTCTATTCTTTTTAACTCTCTGAACCTGTTTTTAATTCAAACATATCATATCTATATGTTTTTGGAATCAGGAACGGACAAGGAATAAGATGAAATTGTTTTTAAATCGATTTTGGAAATTTAATCATAATTTTTATATTTTTAATTTTCAGAGCTTGTTTTTAATCTGAATATAACATATCTATATGTTTTTGGAATCAGAAAATGATGAAGAATACGATAAACGTAATTTTGGATCGTTTTATAAAACAATAATTTTAATTACAATTTTCAGATTTTTAATGACCAAAGTCATCAATTAATTTTTAAGCCTCCAAGCTGAAATGCAAAACCAAAGTCTGGCCTTCGTCGAAGATTGGTTGGCCAAAATTTCAATCAATTTGATTGAAAAATGAGTGTGTGACAGTGCCGCCTCAACTTTTACAAAATGCCGGATATGACGTCATCAAAGACATTCATCAAAAAACTGAAAACTGAAAACACGCCTGGGGATATCATACCCAGGAACTCTCATGAAAAATTTCATAAAGATCGGTCCAGTAGTTTACTCTGAATCGCTCTATACACACACACACACACACACACACACACACACACACACACACACACATACATACACCACGACCCTCGTCTCCCCCCTCTATGTTAAAACATTTAGTCAAAACTTGACTAAATGTAACAAGTCACGTAAGGCGATATTACTACATTTAGTCAAGCTGTCGAACTCACGGAATGAAACTGAACGCACTGTATTTTTTTCCCCAAGACAGTACAGCTTCGTCAATCCCCGCGAGAAGGAAATCGCTCACCTCCCACGTGCAAAACGCAGTGATGTGCACACGCCAGAATAGTGCGGTAGCGTATTGTGCTAAACAGGAAAGCGCGCCTTTTTGTATTCGTGTTAACTTTCTGAGCTTGTTTTGAATACAACCTATCATATCTATATGTTTTTGGAATCAGGAAACGATAAAGAATAAGATGAAATCATTTTTGGATCGATTTCTTAAATTTTAATCGTAAGACTAATTAATCTATTTTCGTTAATTGTGATCACATTTTGAGAGTAAACATGACATATGTATATATTTTTAGATTCAGAATGTCATGAAGAATACGATGCAATCAATTTTAAATCTGTTTGCGAAAAATCGATTTTAATGACAACTTTAATGAGCAAACTCATTAATTAATTTGTAAGCCTCCAAGCTGAAATGCAATACCAAAGTCCGGGCGTCGTCGAAGATTACTTGACCAAAATTTCAACCAATTTGGTTTAAAAATGAGAGCGTGACAGTGCCGCCTCAAATTTCACGAAAAGCCGGATATGACGTCATCAAAGACATTTATCAACAAAATGGAAAAAAACGTCTGGGGATATCATCCCCAGGAACTCCCATGTAAAATTTCATGAAGATCGGTCTAGTAGTTTTCTCTAAATCGCTCTACACACACACACACACACACACACACACACACACACACACACACACACACACACACACACACACACACACATACATGTACACACCACACCCTCGTCTCGATTCCCCTCTACGTTAAAACATTTAGTCAAAACTTGACTAAATGTAAAAAGCAACCTTTTTGAGACAACAACATTATCATCTGGGGAGATAATTTGCTGTGGGGGTGCCCACCCCTGTGTATTGGAGTGCGCAATCACACACACACACACACACACACACAGACACACACACACACAGACACACGCACACACACACACACACACACACACAATACAGTGGAACCCCCCTTTTAAGACCCCCCACATTTACTATTACCTCCTTTTTAAGACCAGGGGTCGACACTAACTTATTTGGCCTGGGGCCACACTGGCCCCAGAGATGGAAATTGCTGGGGCGGAAAAAAAAATCTGGGGCCCACTCTCAGTATTCACGTGCGGCAATGCATTGTCTGTTTTTCTTCATCGTACTGAAGCCAGGGAAATTCTTTCAACCATTTGACATTGAAATTACGACAGCGCTTCGCGCTTTTGGCTGCATCGGTTTCCTTTTTTCGTTTCTCTCCACCCTGTTCTTCATCTTCATTGCCATGTCTTTTTACACCAGGGATGTGTCGCCACATTTTGCGTTTGGCATTTGAAGGCGATACTTATCTCTCACGCTAAAGAGCGCAATCTGGGAGTTATTTCCCTTACGACATTGTCCTTCGACGATTTGAATGTGTTTTTTTCTTGACTGCGGCATTGATCGTAACGCAAATTTCAGTGACGACTTTGACTGGCGATTTTTAGTGATTGGCTCTGCTGGCATTAGAATTTTCGGTTTGTCATTGTTGGAATTTATCCTGGGGCGGAGTGGGCCCCAAGCTTCGGCAATGTTTGGGGCGGAACACAAAACTCTGGGGCGTTCCGCCCCCCGCCCCCGCTAGTGTCGAACCCTGAAGACCCTCCTTTCTCAGATGTTTTCTTCATAACCTCTGTAAATTAACCTCAATTTTAAGACTCCCCCTTTTTAAGACCTGATTTTTCTCATAATATAGTTTAAAAAGTCATTAAAGGAGGATTCGGCTGTAACATTAGAAAAGAGGACTTTGATTCAGATTGGATATCACAAATGTGTTTCTAGAAATAGAATGAATTATCTGTGTGCAAATGTTTTTGACTTATCAGAATCAAAACCAGGAATTGACATTATGTGGCTGAATGTTTCATGTAGTATGACTGATTGTTTCATGTGTTGTGAATGGTCCATGTTTCATATATGGTATGTCTGGATGTTTAATGAAGTATGACTGGATGTTTTTTGTGGTATTACTGGATGGTTCATGTGGTATGTCTGGATGTTTCATATGGTATGACTGGATGTTTAATGAAGTAAGACTGGATGTTTGATGGGGTATGACTGGATGTTTCATGTGGTATGACTGGATGTTTTATGAAGTAAGACTGGATGTTTTATGGGGTATGACTGGATGTTTTATGGGGTATGACTGGATGTTTTATGAGGTATGACTGGATGTTTCAGGTGGTATGACTGGATGTTTCATGTGGTATGACTGGCTGTTTTATGTGGTATGACTGGATGGTTCATGTGGTATGACTGGATGGTTGATACGGTATGACTGGATATTTCATGTGGTATGACTGGATATTTCATGTGGTATGACTAGATATTTCATGTGGTATGACTGGTATGTCTGGATGAGGTATGACTGGATGGTTCATATGCATGGGTGGGATTCTGCTGGTATATACCAGAAATCCGGATTCGATTATGGCCTTTTTTTTCTTCTCTTTACATTTAGTCAAGTAATGACTAAATGTTTTAACGTAGAGGGGGGAATCGAGACGAGGGTGTGGTGTATGTGTGTGTGTGTGTGTGTGTGTGTGTGCGTGTGTGTAGAGCGATTCAGACCAAACTACTGGACCGATCTTTATGAAATTTGACATGAGAGTTTCTGGGAATGATATCCCCGAACGTTTTTTTCCTTTTTTTGATAAATACCTTTGATGACGTCATATCCGGCTTTTTGTAAAAGTTGAGGCGGCACTGTCACGCCCTCATTTTTCAATCAAATTGATTGAAATTTTGGCCAAGCAATCTTCGACGAAGCCCGGACTTCGGTATTGCATTTCAGCTTGGTGGCTTAAAAATTAATTAATGACTTTGATCATTAAAAATCTGAAAATTGTAATTTTTTTTATTTTTTTCTAAAACGATCCAAATTTACGTTCATCTTATTTTTCATCATTTTCTAATTCCAAAAACATATAAATATGTTATATTTGGATTAAAAACAAGCTCTGAAAATTAAATATATAAAAATTATTTTCAAAATTAAATTGTCGAAATCAATTTAAAAACACTTTCATCTTATTCCTTGTTGGGTCCTGATTCCAAAAACATATAGATATGATATGTTTGGATTAAAAACACGCTCAGAAAGTTAAAACGAAGAGAGGTACAGAAAAGCGTGCTATCCTTCTTAGCGCAACTACTACCCCGCTCTTCTTGTCAATTTCACTGCCTTTGCCATGAGCGGTGGACTGACGATGCTACGAGTATACGGTCTTGCTGCGTTGCATTGCGTTCCGTTTCATTCTGTGAGTTCGACAGCTACTTGACTAAATGTTGTATTTTCGCCTTACGCGACTTGTTTTTGTTTTGTTTTGTTGTTTTGGTGCAGTTCAGGATTCATGACATTTTTCAGTCCCACCCATGCATATGGTATGTCTGGATGTTTCATGTGGAATGTCTGGATGTTTCATGTGGTATGTCTGAATGTTTCATGTGGTATGTCTGGATGTTTCATGTGGTATGTCTGGATGTTTCATGTGGTATGTCTGGATGTTTCATGTGGTATGTCTGGATGTTTCATGTGGTATGACTGGATGTTTCATGTGGTATGTCTGGATGTTTCATGTGGTATGTCTGGATGTTTCATGTGGAATGTCTGGATGTTTCATGTGGTATGTCTGGATGGTTCATGTGGTATGACTGGATGTTTCATGTGGTATGTCTGGATGTTTCATGTGGTATGTCTGGATGTTTCATGTGGTATGTCTGGATGTTTCATGTGGAATGTCTGAATGTTTCATGTGGTATGTCTGGATGTTTCATGTGGTATGACTGGATGTTTCATGTGGTATGTCTGGATGGTTCATGTGGTATGTCTGGATGTTTCATGTGGTATGTCTGGATGTTTCATGTGGTATGACTGGATGTTTCATATGGTATGATTGGATGTTTCATATGGTATGTCTGGATGTTTCATGTGGTATGACTGGATGTTTCATATGGTATGAATGGATGTTTCATGTGGTATGACTGGATGTTTCATATGGTATGAATGGATGTTTCATGTGGCATGACAGGATGTTTCATATAGTATGAATGGATGTTGCATGTGGTATGACTGGATGTTTCATATGGTATGAATGGATGTTTCATGTGGTATGACTGGATGTTTCATATAGTATGAATAGATGTTTCATGTGGCATGACTGGATGTTTCATATAGTATGAATGGATGTTTCATGTGGCATGACTGGATGTTTCATATAGTATGAATGGATGTTTCATGTGGTATGACTGGATGTTTCATATAGTATGAATGGATGTTTCATGTGGCATGACTGGATGTTTCATATAGTATGAATGGATGTTTCATGTGGCATGACTGGATGTTTCATATAGTATAGTATGAATGGATGTTTCATGTGGTATGACTGGATGTTTCATATAGTATTCAATGGATGTTTCATGTGGTATGACTGGATGTTTCATATAGTATGAATGGATGTTTCATGTGGTATGACTGGATGTTTCATATGGTATGAATGGATGTTTCATGTGGCATGACAGGATGTTTCATATAGTATGAATGGATGTTGCATGTGGTATGACTGGATGTTTCATATGGTATGAATGGATGTTTCATGTGGTATGACTGGATGTTTCATATAGTATGAATGGATGTTTCATGTGGCATGACTGGATGTTTCATATAGTATGAATGGATGTTTCATGTGGCATGACTGGATGTTTCATATAGTATGAATGGATGTTTCATGTGGCATGACTGGATGTTTCATATAGTATAGTATGAATGGATGTTTCATGTGGTATGACTGGATGTTTCATATAGTATGAATGGATGTTTCATGTGGCATGACTGGATGTTTCATATAGTATAGTATGAATGGATGTTTCATGTGGTATGACTGGATGTTTCATATAGTATGAATGGATGTTTCATTTGGCATGACTGGATGTTTCAGTACGTGAAGGAGTTGTCTTGTGTGGACAAGGAAGTACCAAAGCCCTTTCATGAATATGAACGCGGAGAACTCAAGGTCATCATCAAGCTCTGCGTTTGTTCTGCCGATCAGCCACCGGAAATTGTTCTCGAGGCTATTGAGAAAGGTAGGATTCTGTGATGTGTTGTTCCGGGGAGGGGGGGGGAAGGGGGCAATTAGCCAAGAACCGTTTGTCCCCGTACATAAGTTTTTCTCAGTTCCTTTGGCAGAGAAAGCCTTTGGTTTTGTGTGGGGGGTAAAACAGTGAAATATTTACATACATTACATGTTCTGTTTTGCAGTGATAAAAATGCAGTGTTCCTACCTATTCATTGTGACAACTGCATCTCTTCAAAAGTAAGATGCATTTTAGAACCTCTGTTGTCAGATCATGCAGCATAAACCAACGCATGTATTTGTTTATGCAGACATGGGACTGGTCCGATTTTTATCGGAATTCCGATATTTTCCTTAGCTCACAGACCATTCTTGAGATCGATGCAAATTCGTTGAGAAAAAAGGGGGGAGGGTGGTGGTATGAACCGTTCAGCTGAAGCTGTCTGCGTCTGAAGTCAGTGCATTCACACCCCAGCACTCGCGTGAACCCATAGGTGGTGGTATGAACCGTTCAGCTGAAGCTGTCTGCGTCTGAAGTCAGTGCATTCGCACCCCAGCACTCGCGTGAACCCATAGCAGTATCATGGGTCGCGTTTGATTGGCTGTCGATCTCCGACGATTATCGCCGGGGCTTAATTATTCACCGATGGCGGTTTGTGGGTTGTTTTGATTGGCTGCCGATCTCCAAACGCCGAAGGTGAAAAAGGTAGCATCATGGCGTCTGGATTCCGTATTGTTTTGTCGGCTGTGGAAGCTCTTACGATCGACGACCAAAGTGTGAAAAACAAGTGGAAAGCCAACTGGCTGTCAGAAGAAGTGACTGTCCCTATCAACAAGAAAGAAAGGCGCCAGCTCATTGGCGACAGTATCGCCAAGATATCCATTCCCGGTCAGGCCGTGTGCACGTGGTGCGACAACGGCCACTACGTGGTGAAATACGGACTTGGTGTAGCATCTATGCATGGGGCAAGCTAGGAAAAGATAACTCTCGCTGCAAACCACGCCCACTCAAAAATCCGGTCGGCGATTTGGCTCCGGACCCCAGGGTCAGGTTACAGCAAAGTACGTCGTTTTGAGTGGTTGGTTGTGGACGATACTGACCGGTACCACTAGCAGATACATAGGGCTAGAGGTGCATCGACATTTTTTTGGCCATGTCGCGAGAATTCTATAAAATAAATGCAAACGAACTTTTGTCATTTTTATATTTAGTCAAGTTTTGACTAAATATTTTAACATCGAGGGGGAATCGAAACGAGGGTCGTGGTGTATGTGCGTGTGTGTGTGCGTGCGTGTGTGCGTGTGTGTAGAGCGATTCAGACTAAACTACTGGACCGATCTTTATGAAATTTGACATGAGAGTTCCTGGGTATGAAATCCCCGAACGTTTTTTTCATTTTTTTGAGTCACTTGAGAAAAAGTGACTCTATGTAATCGGTCAGTGTTAGTCTGTCCGGCCGGCCGTCCGGCCGGCCGTCCGTCCGGCCGGCCGTCCGGCCGGCCGGCCGTCCGTAGACACCACCTTAACGTTGGACTTTTCTCGGAAACTATCAAAGCGATCCGGCTCATATTTTGTTTAGTCGTGACCTCCAATGACCTCTACACTTTAACGATGGTTTCGTTGACCTTTGACCTTTTTCAAGGTCACAGGTCAGCGTCAAAGGAAAAATTAGACATTTTATATCTTTGACAAAGTTCATCGGATGTGATTGAAACTTTGTAGGATTATTCTTTACATCAAAGTATTTACATCTGTAGCCTTTTACGAACGTTATCAGAAAAACAAGGGAGATAACTAGCCTTTTCTGTTCGGCAACACACAACTTAACGTTGGGCTTTTCTCGGAAACTATAAAAGTGACCGGGCTCAAATTTTATGTGAACGTGACTCCCAGTGACCTCTACACTTTGACGTCTGCTTTGGTGACCTTTGACCTTTTTCAAGGTCACAGGTATGTCTTGAAGGAAAAAAATTGAAATATCATATCTCTGAAACTATTCATCGGATTTGATTCAAACTTTATAGGATTATTCTTTACATCAAATTATTTACATCTGTATTGTGTTGTGAATAGCAATTTCTTCCTGTCCATCTGATGCCTCATATAGTATTCAGAACTGCGAAAGTGACTCGATCGAGCGTTTGCTCTTCTTGTTTATAAATGTCTTTGATGACGTCATATCCGGCTTTTCGTGAAAGTTGAGGCGGCACTGTCACGCCCTCATTTTTCAACCAAATTGGTTGAAATTTTGGTCAAGTAATCTTCGACGAAGCCCGGGGTTCGGTATTGCATTTCAGCTTGGTGGCTTAAAAATTAATTAATGACTTTGGTCATTAAAAATCTGAAAATTGTAAAAAAAAATAAAAATTTATAAAACGATCCAAATTTACGTTTATCTTATTCTCCATCATTTGCTGATTCCAAAAACATATAATAATGTTATATTCGGATTAAAAACAAGCTCTGAAAATTAAATATATAAAAATTATTATCAAAATTAAATTGTCGAAATCAATTTAAAAACACTTTCATCTTATTCCTTGTCGGTTCCTGATTCCAAAAACATATAGATATGATATGTTTGGATTAAAAACACGCTCAGAAAGTTAAAACAAAGAGAGGTACAGAAAAGCGTGCTATCCTTCTTAGCGCAACTACTACCCCGCTCTTCTTGTCAATTTCACTGCCTTTGCCATGAGCGGTGGACTGACGATGCTACGAGTATACGGTCTTGCTGAAAAATTACATTGCGTTCACTTTCATTCTGTGAGTTCCACAGCTACTTGACTAAATATTGTATTTTCGCCTTACGCGACTTGTTTCTTTTTGCGATAGGGCGAGTGCACCACCGAAATTAGTTGATGAGAACGTAGTCGGGTGTTTCATCTTTCATTAGCAACTGAAAAAATAAGGGGAAAGTTTTGTGTGTGTGTGTGATTGTTATAAATCACACTTTTGTTTGAAATGCTAAAACATATTATTCTTGTGGGTTTTATAGCTTTTTAAAAAGGCATGATCTCATTTTTTGCTATCAGGAGAGGCCCCAAAATGGCCTTTATAATTCTAACATTCATTTTCCGTCAGGAGGGCTTCGCCCCCCTGAACCCCCTCCCGGGGCGTTGCCCCTGGACCCCGGCTCACTTTCAATCAATCAATGAGGCTTATATCGCGCATATTCCGTGGGTACAGTTCTAGGCGCTCTGCAGTGATGCCGTGTGAGATGAAATTTTATACGGCCAGTAGATTGCAGCCATGTCGGCGCATATTTACTTTTCACGGCCTTATTCCAAGTCACACGGGTATGGTAGACAATTATTAACTGTGCCTAAGCAATTTTGCCAGGAAAGACCCTTTTGTCAATCGTGGGATCTTTAACGTGCACACCCAATGTAGTATACACGGGGGGTGGTTCGGACACCGAAGAGAGTCTGCACACAAAGTTGACTCTGTGAAATAAATTTCCGCCGAACCTGGGATCGAACTCACGCTGACAGCGGCCAACTGAATACAAATCCAGCGCGCTACCAACTGAGCTATATCCCCATTTGCTGGTCTCATGTCTGTTATGTGAAAGTGTACTTACAGGAAAACAGATGTTTTTTTTATTGTATAATTCATTATGGATAGTCAATTCCTTGATATTTTAGATAAAAGAAGTCATGACTGAATAATATATTTTAAGTTATTGAGAGATCCCAGTGCACTAAGGGATTTATAGAGCAAATCGAGAAAATTCATTATTGAACGAAGCGCATAGCGCTGAGTTCAATAATTATTTTCGAGATTTGCTCTATAAATCCCTTAGTGCACTGGGATTGTTTCAATAACGATGTTGTCGGTACCGCCAGAGAAAAAAGAAGATACAACACGCACATTTTGCTACGCACATTTGAATAGGCATAACTGTGTGGTCAGGTCGTGGAAGATCTACTTTTGTGTGGGCTGTCTCAAGTGTGTCGTGCTTTCATCACACGCAAACTCTTCAGGGATGTTGCTACAAATTCATACCTATAGGACAAATGTCCTGAGTTCTTCAGCATCAATAGGACATTTGACCGCTTTCAGAAAGTTTAATAGGACATTATGAATTTGCGCCAAACAGCTTATAACATTCCATGGAATTGTTCCAAAGTCATGCGCCCACACACACACGCACACCCACACACACCCTCGCGTGCGCGCTGTAGAACACACACATAATATAGTAAATACATCAACAAGGTGTGCGTATAATGTTGTATTTGTTATGTTTCAAAGAAACCACAAAAAAGAATCGTCGCGATATAACCTTCGTGGTTGAAAACGACGTTAAACACCAAATAAAGAAAGAAAGAACAAAAAAGAAACCAACATGAACAACTTCAGAGCCGCTGGAGTTGTCTCCCGTACTCCTGTAGCATGCACTGATGTATTCTAAAAATATTCCACTATTTTTAGATCAGTGCGCTGCACCGAGACGGTTATAAATACCCAAACGGCGCATACCGCAAACGGTTCGTGAATTCCCGACAAAAGAAAAGATCCGCATGCGGCACGGGCAACTTCAGTGTCAGCTGAACACGAGAGCGTTCGGTCTTTTAGAAGATTTGTATCTTGAAATGAAAATTAACGAATATCGCGCTGTCCGAAGGAATGGAGTACATATCGGACAATGACCACGCTCAGGCTAAAACGATAGGACATCTGACCGACATGCGGCAATGTGAATCGGACATTTGGGGATTTTCATCAATAAATGTCCGATGTCCGACGCCTAACGACATCCCTGACTCTTGTTTTAATTGCTGTTGGTAAATTCCAGTGTAGCGTTTAAGCTAAACAGGGATGATCTTTCAGAGAGACCTCATTTGAACCCGGAGAAAGGACTGTGTTCTTATCCCGCAGTGGGGCACTGCGGTTATGAAATTAAAGGCCCCTCCTGTTTTTGGAACCGCAGGAGCTTTCTAGTTTGCTGTTAGGTAGATTTTTGGTTCCTCCTTCCTGTCATGCTCTCTTTTTCTTCATGAATTCTTTTCTTTTTTCTGCCTTCTTGCTCATTCACCTGTATTTTTTCCAAAAATCTCTTCTCTTGCCGCTTGTCTCGCGATTCATGTATAGTTTAATCTGTTAGTGTTCTGATGTAAGTCCAGCAGTAGATAGGTTAAGCCTATTTTAACATACTGGAAACTGGTAATCTTCCAGTAGGTATTAATTTAGTTTTACTAAAGCCTGCTGGGACACAAGTAATGGGTTAGTGCATTTGTAAACAGGAATCGCTTGACAAGTGGCCCCCTTCATCCCCCCCTTCCTCGTCCTGATATGGCTCTGCGTAGTCGGCTGGACGTTAAGCAACAAATAAACAAACAAACAAACTGTGTTCTTCGTTATTTGCGATTCGATACCTCTAGTCGCGCTTTGACCGATTGACTGTGCAGAGTGACTCCCCTTGAATTGGATAACCCCCAAAGTCGACGGTTAGCACATTTTCAAAATAAATGTGGCATGTTTCTCGTGTGGTATCTTCACTCATCGGGGAGTCTGATACTAAATATGAACGGTAAGAATGCTCTGAACCCTACACGTATTATATCCCCATCGTTTTTTCGTTCACATTTGCCCAACATGTTAGTTTGCTGAGCGGGGTTTATGTCGTCTGCAAGGCTAGGGCAATCGAACCACTGCAGCCTTCATTCCAAAAACAAAAATTGCTCGTCACGTTGCACTGAGTCTGCACACATGAGGCAGGCTGGTAATAAGTCATATATGGTACGGACGTTCTAAACCCTACACGTTTTCGATTCTGATTGTTGTTGCCTTGAAATAATAATTCGGAAGCCACTCATTTACTGAACTGATGCAGTCGTATTTCAGTGTAGTCTGCTACGTATATTCCAAATACTGATCTAGCTGGTTCGTTATCGGAATAACACTTGTGTTTTCTGTTAGCTGCTGGGAATTGTATACTAACTCATCATTTGGTAATGTGGATAATAAGCTACGGCATAATTATGAGAAGAATCTTCGCAAGTCGAAACTGAAAAATTAGACACAGCGGGTTCTATTTTTAGATCTGTGGCACAGGCACATGCTGCAATCTGTCAGAAAAAAAACCCACTTCTGCTTTAATTGAGAAGCAGGAAATTTATGGTATTTTGGTATTGTGGAGAATATAAGCTACATGTCATTAATTAATTCTGAGGATGAGAGTACAGTCTCGCTTAGACAAAGGGCGGAAGAATACGCTCTGTGGAAAAGTTAGCGCACTCCATTGGAGTGCGCTAACAGTTTTAGCGCATCGCCATTAGCCAATCAACTGGTTCACATCAGTCATGTGACACCAGTATTTACTGACAATAAGTATTACTAGCTTAAGAAATTCCTCAAGCTGTCAGATTTCTCGATTTCTTGTTATCAAGAATCAGTCTTCTTCTTCTTCTGCGTTCGTGGGCTGAAACTCCCACGTACACTTGTGTGTTTTGCACGAGTGGAATTTTACGTGTATGACCGTTTTTACCCCGCCATTAAGGCAGCCATACGCCGATTTCGGAGGAAGCATGCTGGATATTTTCGTGTTTCTATAACCCACCGAACTCTGACATGGATTACAGGATCTTTTCCGTGCGCACTTGGTCTTGTGCTTGCGTGTGCACACGAAGGGGGATAAGCCACTAGCAGGTCTGCACATAAGTTGACCTGGGAGATCGGAAAAATCTCCACACTTAACCCACCAGGCGGCCGCGACCGGGATTCGAACCCTCGACCTTCCGATTAAGAGGCCGACGTCTTACCACCCCGCCACAGCGCCCGTCATCAAGAATCAGTCAAAACAGCTGAAACAAAAACAACAAAAACAACAAGCACCCTCGATCTCACTGTTTTTGTTTTGCTTCTTCTCCTGCTTTAATATTATGCACTGCTTAATTAATTCCCTCTTGGGCGAGGGCTGGATGAAAAAAGATCTTTGCTGTATCTACTCCATTACCCTCGAAAAATAAAGTTGGTTGGTTGGTTCGTTCGTTCGTTCTTTAACTGGGAAATCAATTAATAAATTGGGAGACCAGTTTGGAAACACTTGGATACACTTGAATGTAGAATTGTCAATTAAGAAATTCCTCAAGCTGTCAGATTTCTCAGATTTATTGTTGTCAAGAATCAGACCAAACAGCTGAAATAAAAATGTTTATCAACAAGCACCCTTGCTTAAAAACTACATTCCTCGATTTTTCGTGCAGCAATGTCAGATCTGAGGGTGACTTTGGCAGAGACGGTCCTCCTGTCGCTGAGCATGTTTGAGACGGAGGAGGAGATCACTGTGGATCAGATCAAACCCTACTGGTTGTTGCTGGAGAACCTGGTGGCCGAGGAACGCGTCCTTGCCATCGGCGTCGCTGACCTTGACAAGGCCAAACTGGAGGAACTCTACGACTGGGCCAAGGTCAGAGAGAGTTTTAAGTTTAATAGACGCATTCCGAAAATAACTCTGTTGGGTTTGTATTCTATTGTATTCCTCATCTTCTCATGAATTCAAAAATATATAGATATGTCATGTTTACTGTAAAAATGTGCTCAGAATGAAAGAAAATAGGTTTAGTAAGTACTACGGTCGCGAGGGGGAGGGAAGGCGGGGAGGGGATGGATGGATGATAGATGGGGAGGGGGAGGGAAGGCGGGGAGGGGATGGATGGATGATAGATGGGGAGGGGGAGGGAAGGCGGGGAGGGGATGGATGGATGATAGATGGGGAGGGGGAGGGAAGGCGGGGAGGGGATGGATGGATGATAGATGGGGAGGGGGAGGGAAGGCGGGGAGGGGATGGATGGATGGATGATAGATGGGGAGGGGGAGGGAAGGCGGGGAGGGGATGGATAGATGGATGATAGATGGGGAGGGGGGAGGGAAGGCGGGGAGGGGATGGATGGATGATAGATGGGGAGGGGGAGGGAAGGCGGGGAGGGGAGGGATGGATGATAGATGGGGAGGGGGAGGGAAGGCGGGGAGGGGATGGATGGATGATAGATGGGGAGGGGGAGGGAAGGCGGGGAGGGGATGGATGGATGATAGATGGGGAGGGGGAGGGAAGGCGGGGAGGGGAGGGATGGATGATAGATGGGGAGGGGGAGGGAAGGCGGGGAGGGGATGGATAGATGGATGATAGATGGGGAGGGGGAGGGAAGGCGGGGAGGGGATGGATGGATGATAGATGGGGAGGGGGAGGGAAGGCGGGGAGGGGATGGATGGATGGATGGATGATAGATGGGGAGGGGGAGGGAAGGCGGGAGGGGAGGGATGGATGATAGATGGGGAGGGGGAGGGAAGGCGGGAGGGGAGGGATGGATGATAGATGGGGAGGGGGAGGGAAGGCGGGGAGGGGATGGATGGATGATAGATGGGGAGGGGGAGGGAAGGCGGGGAGGGGATGGATGGATGATAGATGGGGAGGGGGAAGACAAACTACTTTGTTGCTTGCATACTTGTCTAGTGTTGTTGAATGACTTTGTTGCCTATAATCCAAGCTGGTTTTTGTTCATTGGAGTGTTTGCTTTTGTTTTGTTTTGTCCTCAGTCTATGTCCGCGTGAGTGCATGCCGGTATAGCTGAAGCCTGAACTTTGATGGGCGTTAAAGCAGGCACAAAGTATCAATTTATGATGATAAATTATCAGTAATTTCAGGCCAGCTTTTCACCAATGAGTCTGATACATGGGGTTTATGGAGTTTACAATGTATTCAGTACGGATAGCCAGTTCTGTAGCATTTGATCTTCAAGTGAACGCTTCAGATGATAAGACATTAGAAACGGACATGCAGACTTAAGAGGATTCTTGGCAATGAGAGACATATATTTTGAATGAGTCTCATTGATGAGAATGTCTCTGTACCTTTCACTGTGCAGGTAAAACCATGCGTGAACCAGGTGAATCTTGCGTCCTGCTGTGTGATGCCTAAGGACCTGGTAGAGTATGCCAAACAGGTGGGCATCCAGCTTCAGACGCACAACGACCCCCCAGGTAAATTCTACTTCTCGTTTTAGTTATGCTGTCAGTGTGTGATGAACTAACAGGTTCAGTCTACCCTTGAATCTGAACTTTGTGGTGTTGCAACACATGAAAGTGTTTCTTTATGTCATCTAAAAAGATGCTGAATTAGACGTGTGATAAAATAGTGATAATTGAAGATCCTTCATCAAATGAGGCTTGGTGCTCATGACAAGATCGAGGAAACAAATGGAAAAAGTGTGCGCTGTAGATCAAGAAATAACACAGTGAGTGAGAGTCAATGTCTATTTAGGTTGCTTACTTCCCTTTATTGTGCCTATGACCCTCGTAAAATTAAATTTGATTTGATTTGTTTCCTCTATCTTGTGATATTTGAAGTAGATAATGATTCTGTGGGTATTTGCATATGAGAAACATGAAGATCATCAAATGAATTCGTATTTGGTAAAAACAAATGAGGAATACATGTGCCTTTAATTGTAAAATAGCACTGAATGATGAATATGATCATACCTGTGAGTCTGAATATTTCTCTTGGCATGATCTAGTGGAACTGTTTGCTGGAAAGTTACAAATGCTGATTATGTTGACTACATAATAATGAATGTGTGTGTCTCTTTAGATAAGTGGAATTTTCTTCAAGGCTACACTGTCACTGGAAAGTCTGTAAGAAAAGATTAAAGAAGAGAAACATTATTTTCTCATATGGATATGATTTTTGACTCCCCTGATTAATCAGGAGAGTCTTAGGAATTAGCAGTGCTAGGCCGTCCAGGAGAAAGTCTTTTATTGGGGGGGGGGGGGGGGGGGGGGGGGGCATTCCAACGTAATGTTTTGAGTGAAATGGGACATGACGAAGGGGAGTCGTATGAAGCATTTCCTTTTTTGTTTTGCTGGTTATTGTTTTTCAGCCAGTCTGCATGTAAAGTTATTGTAGAAAGTGAATAGCATTTTCTTATTCTTGCAGAGTTGATTCCAAGCAATCGGCTGCAGGAGGCCATACGTCAGTGCGGCACAGAGCAGGATGGCTACGGCTGGTCAGCGCTGTGGCTCACTCGCTGCACTGTCCTGGTCAAGTGTCGCAGTATCATCAAGAGCAAGAACTACGTCCTCAGAGCCATCAGGGATCCACATCGGCGGATGTAAAATGAATTTGAAGAATGCATACCTTCTCTAGCATTGTATGATCTTGTTTCCTTTTTAGAGTGCTGCAGAGGAACGCTTTGCTCATATCAACCAGTGTGGACTGTAGTTGGGTGTGGGTTAGATTTTCAGATGTTATATCAATACAGTGGAACCTACCCCCCTTTTAAGACCTCCGCAAATCTGAGAAAATCAGCTCTTTAAAAGGAGGGAGTCTTAAAATGGGTGTCATTTTACAGAGGTTATGAACAGGAAGTCTGAGAAAACAAGCAGGCATGGGAATTATCCACCGAAAGGCAAATTTCCGCCGAAATATTTTTTTTGTTCTGCCGAAAAAATAAATGGGGGAGGCAAAAATGGTTCTAAAAACTGAATATAATGGCAAACTTGGAGCTCAGATGACACAAAATTGCACCATTTGGGTTCTTAGGAGAGAAACAATTTCTGGGGGGGGGGGGGGGGGGGGGGGGGGGGCATGCCCCCGGACCCCCCTAGTAAGGCAAGGCGATTCGCGCCGTCGACTTAGCTATTACTTACATATTTTCAGCCTTTTTTACTTCTTTGAATTCCCATGCCTGAACAAGGTAAAAAGGAGGGAATCTGACATGTTGGGGTCTTAAAAAGGGGGAGTTCCACCATAGGAAGAAGTTAGATGTGGAATTGAAAAGTCTTACCAAACTTCTTTCTCAGATAGTTTGGGGAGCCTGTTTTGAGAAATTGTTTACACTAGTGTGGTAAGAGCTCATGATGAATGAATGAAAAAATGGATGCAAAAAAAAAATGCATTATTTCACTGCGTTCAAGGGGCTATAATAAATGGATTGGGAGAAAAAAAAGCTTACACCAGCAATAAGTAAATGGATTGGAGGAAAAAGTTGACACCAGGAACAAATACTTTTACTAGTCAAAATGATTTAGACTAAAAAAGATTCTACACGAACCTCTCTAGCTGTTCCCATAAAAAAAAGGAAAGCAATTCAAAGGAATGTTTTATGATGTCAATTGTATTATCGTACTTCATTGCGTCTTCAAACAATCCGTGAATCTGAAATTTCCAAAGCAAATCATTGAGAATTTGAGCAGATATGTCTCTTTGGGTGGAGGACCCCCTCAAAAATGGCCGCAAAACGTGCCTTTATTGGCCTCTGAAACGGTTGACACCGACCGCCTTTGACAAAAAGCTACATAAAGACTAAAGCAGTCAGGTGCATAAAACAAAATGTTCTGAACTGGAAATTGAATGGCCTTTCCAATGGGTGTTAGAAGTGTTTGGTTTGTGCATATTCTGATTTTTTGCAGATTTTAAAATACGGGGCTACGGTTTTTGTTAGGTCGATTTTAGTGGTGACCTTGTTTGACAGGCTGTCATGGGATGCCTATATCAAGTACCATCAATCGGACAAATGATATGTACAGCTGACATAATTACCTTTTCGAACATATAAAGTTCCACTAAAATGAATTGCGTTTTAATGCTTTTCTTAGCGTGCAAAAATTGTTGCAATAATGTTTTGGCCAAGTTTAGTTCATAATGATTTGACATTTTGGGGACAGTGCATAATATCAAACTTGAAGCACTTTGCATTATACGAAGAATTTTTTTTGGTTTAGAGGTTGATTCTAAATGCTGAATGTGCAAGTTCATTTTAGCCTGAATATTGCATGTCATTTTCAAACAGCAGATGAACACTAAGCAGATGTATGCAACCTTTACTTCATGCGATATTCTTTTTATTTTTGTATCCAAGTGTTTTCCGAACTGGTCTCCCAATTTATTAATTGATTTCCTGGTAAAGCGATAGTGGGTGCCAAAAAACAGGGGAGGTAGCAACTCTGCAGGTGTTTTTGCATGACTTATTAGTCTTCTCCCTTGCTTCATGTAGGGAAGGAACAAGAGTGAAAATGATGTTCGTTTCTATGAGTGCCAAGATTTGGGTGGACCCCTTGTATAGATCTGTTTGTGTACCGCTAAAAGATAAAAACAATTACATCCAATATTTTCTGCATTTTTCTAGTTGCTGCCTTTCGTCGTGCATTTAGTTTATGAATTATTCTGCATATAATTATGTTACTTGTCTGGTGAGGTTCACCATCAAAGCCAAGAGCTCCCAGAAAAATATTTCAATCATAACCTCCTGAAATTTTCAATGAACAATAAACAAGATTTTGTTTGAAGTGGAGGGCTGAGGATTCTTACAATATTTACAACCATAGGCTTGTTCTTATCCTTATGATCTGAATACATTTAACAGGTTTTGTCAAAAGGATGATAACCGTGTCTTGCGTTTTTTCAACTGTCCTCTTCTTTTCTTTCCTTTTTTAATTGAAATTTTTAACTTTCATGTCCATGGGTGGGATTCTTCATGTCCATGGGTGGGATTCTTCCGGTATATGCTGGAAATCCGGATTCGTAATGTCTGTGGTGACGTTTATTTGGTTGTTAATTATTCAAATCCTTCAGTGTCTAGGGGCCCCCAGATCCCCCCCTTAAAATTCTTCAGGATTCGTGACATTATTCAGTCCCACCCATGCATGTCTGAGAATCTCCAAATCTCCCCCCCCCCCCCCCCCAAAAAAAAACAAAAACAACAACAACCCCACATACAAAGAAAGAAGATGTACAGTTATGAGTTTAGGTACCATAATGGATCATTTTTGAGTCACTTGAGAAAAAGTGACTATGTAATCGGTCAGTGTTAGTCTGTCCGGCCGGCCGTCCGTAGACACCACCTTAACGTTGGACTTTTCTCGGAAACTATCAAAGCGATCGGGCTCATATTTTGTTTAGTCGTGACCTCCAATGACCTCTACACTTTAACGATGGTTTCGTTGACCTTTGACCTTTTTCAAGGTCACAGGTCAGCGTCAAAGGAAAAATTAGACATTTTATATCTTTGACAAAGTTCATCGGATGTGATTGAAACTTTGTAGGATTATTCTTTACATCAAAGTATTTACATCTGTAGCCTTTTACGAACGTTATCAGAAAAACAAGGGAGATAACTAGCCTTTTCTGTTCGGCAACACACAACTTAACGTTGGGCTTTTCTCGGAAACTATAAAAGTGACCGGGCTCAAATTTTATGTGAACGTGACTCATTGTGTTGTGAATAGCAATTTCTTCCTGTCCATCTGATGCCTCATATAATATTCAGAACTGCGAAAGTGACTCGATCGAGCGTTTGCTCTTCTTGTTGTCTGTCAAACCTAACTCATGTTTCATCATGCACACATACAGATGGGGCCAAGATTAATAATTGCTGATGTCTGATGATCTATTTTTTTTCTTCTATATTTCATTTTGCATAATTTGGCGCATCTGAGCAGATTGAGTATACTCTCAACTCTTGGTTTTTTCAAGGAGTGATTTGTGTGTATGTGTGTGCGTAGATTTTGTTGACATGGTCTTTGCTTGAGCCTGTTTTGCAATGTTATTAAGGCAACAAAAAAAAAATAGTCTGTTTACGGTAACCCGACCGACCCTATTTTTTTCGCGCGACCCTAGATTTTTTTTGGCATTTGGGGGGAAAAAAAACACGTAAAAATATGGTTTTTTGGGAAAAAAAAAGAAAAAAATCCCGACCTACCGACCCTATTTTTTTGGCCTATGTTACCGTAAACAGACCTTTTTTTTTTTTGGCCTAAGGGTCTGAGAGCACAACAATGAGTAGATGTCTTCTGCTGGCTCTAAGAATAAAGTGCTTACAGTGTGTGTGTGAAAGAGAGATACATGTGGGATGGGGGGGTGGGGGTTGGGGTGTGTGTGCAGACACTGAACTTTGCTCTGTTTTAAAAGGCTTCATATTTTGGACTCGGCCTAATATTCCAATTCCCGCAGTGGGGCACTGCGGTTATGAAATTAAAAGCCCTTCCTGTTTTTGGAACCGCAGGAGCTTTCTAGTTTGCTGTTAGGTAGATTTTTGGTTCCTCTTTCCTGTCATGCTCTCTTTTTCTTCATGAATTCTTTTCTTTTTTCTGCCTTCTTGCTCATTCACCTGTATTTTTTCCAAAAATCTCTTCTCTTGCCGCTTGTCTCGCGATTCATGTATAGTTTAATCTGTTAGTGTTCTGATGTAAGTCCAGCAGTAGATAGGTTAAGCCTATTTTAACATACTGGAAACTGGTAATCTTCCAGTAGGTATTAATTTAGTTTTACTAAAGCCTGCTGGGACACAAGTAATGGGTTAGTGCATTTGTAAACAGGAATCGCTTGACAAGTGGCCCCCTTCATCCCCCCTTCCTCGTCCTGATATGGCTCTGCGTAGTCGGCTGGACGTTAAGCAACAAATAAACAAACAAACAAATAATATTCCAATTATCCTTTTAGGATATGAAGAGCGAGGGAGAGATGGATGGGGATGTGAGAGAGGGAGAGAGAAAAAGAGAGAGAGAGAGAGAGAGAGAGAGAGAGAGAGAGAGAGAGATCTTAGTCACAGTAAAAAGTACATGTATGCTCTTCTGCGGTGATTAATTTTCTACCAATGGAATCTGTGATTTTATTATTCTAATTTTGATTGTCCCTCATCATTGTTTATAATTTAAACTCCGGCAAGAGCTAGAGTATATATATATATATATTGACTAGCTCTTTGTACAAGGCTAATTCTCTTGTGTTTTCTATGTGTGAAGTAAAGTATGAAAGCAATGCTAATTGTGACTGTGGTTTTGCTGTTTCTCTATACACACCTCACAGCCCTTACTGCCTACACAATCATGCTCTCTTTCCCCCCGCGGGTTAGGGGGAAGAATTTACCCGATGCTCCCCAGCATGTCGTAAGAGGCGACTAATGGATTCTGTTTCTCCTTTTACCCTTGTTAAGTGTTTCTTGTATAGAATATAGTCAATGTTTGTAAAGATTTTAGTCAAGCAGTATGTAAGAAATGTTAAGTCCTTTGTACTGGAAACTTGCATTCTCCCAGTAAGGTCATATATTGTACTACGTTGCAAGACCCTGGAGCAATTTTTTTATTAGTGCTTGTGTGAACAAGAAACAATTAACAAGTGGCTCTATCCCATCTCCCCCCTTTCCCCGTCGCGATATAACCTTGAACGGTTGAAAACGACGTAAAACACCAAATAAAGAAAGAATCATGCCCTCTGCCATGGGTCTCGCCAGACTTTTTCATGGAATTATACAATCTTTTCATTTTTAATTATTTCAATTTTCTGTTATTTGTCTCATTGCTGGGAAAGTCAGGCTGATTCCTCCCGGTAGAAAAAACTAGCAGTAACAGAGTAGCGCTAACCAGGTATGTGCAAGTTTAGGTGCAACCTGCACTTAGTTGTGGCAGAATGAAAGGTATTTTATGTGCCACAGGGGTGACACAGTGGTGACACAGTGGTGCCACAGGCGTGACACAGTGGTGCCACAGGCGTGACACAGGGGTGACACAGGGGTGACACAGGGGTGACACAGGGGTGCCACAGGCGTGACACAGTGGTGACACAGGGGTGCCACAGGCGTGACACAGGGGTGCCACAGGCGTGACACAGTGGTGACACAGGGCTGACACAGGGGTGCCACAGGGCTGACACAGGGGTGACACAGTGGTGACACAGGGGTGACACAGTGGTGACACAGGGCTGACACAGTGGTGACACAGGGCTGACACAGGGGTGACACAGGGCTGACACAGGAGTGACTCAGGGGTGACACAGTGGTGACACAGTGGTGACACAGGGGTGCCACAGTGGTGACACAGGGCTGACACAGGAGTGACTCAGGGGTGACACAGTGGTGACACAGGAGTGACACAGGGGTGCCACAGTGGTGACACAGGGCTGACACAGGAGTGACTCAGGGGTGACACAGGGGTGCCACAGTGGTGACACAGTGGTGACACAGTGGTGACACAGGGGTGCCACAGTGGTGACACAGTGGTGACACAGGGCTGACACAGGGCTGACACAGGGGTGACACAGGGGTGAGACATGAGTACCATCTCTGAGTCTGCACATAAAGTTGACAAGTGGGCTTCCTGTTGGGATTGGAACCCATGACCTGTGGATCACATGTCCAGTGCTTTACCAACTGAGCTACCATGAGGCCCTTCACTTTGACACATACCCCCCCAAAAAAAACCCACAACAAAACCAATAGTATGGCTGCAGTCTGTTTGAAGTGAAATTTTTGTGCTGAATTAATGAAACTAGTAGATTGACATCCGTGTCACTGAGAAAAAACAATTTAACAAAAACGTCCTGCTTTGCACAGGAAACAGTCAGGTGTGTGTATGATGTGTGTCTCCTGTAATATACAGTCCAACTTGTCCTGGCGAGCACCTCTGGATAAGGACCTGCACCTGTCTATAGCGACCACTTTTTGTCGGTCCCTTGGGTGGTTGTTAGAAAGCAGGCATGGGAATTGTCCGCCGAAAGGCAAATTTCCGCCGAAATTTTGTTTTTTTCCGCTGAAAAAGCAAAAGTGTCCTCCGAAAAAATAAATGGGGGAGGCAAAAATGGTTCTAAAAACTGAATTTAATGGCAAACTTGGACCTCAGATGACACAAAATTGCACCATTTGGGTTCTTGGGGGAAAAAAAATTCCCGGACCCCCCTAGTAAGGCTAGGTGCTTCGTGCCATCGACTTTGCTATTACTTAAACATGTTCAGCCTTTTTTACTTTGTTCAATTCCCATGCCTGGAAAGATGAGTGGACAGATCTGTGGTGGTGAACACTAAACATGATTGCTTACACAACATGGAGTGCACCTAGAAAGGAAGCACAGTGTATGCATGGGTGCAGTCATTTGTACTTGTGCAAGGTTTTTCTTCTCCCTTTATTGTGAATGGTTGAACACGCTAGTGTTAAAACAGGTTTTCATTCGTGAGGAAGGGCTAATTAATTCCTTTATTTTCACTGTGACTGTCGCAACACAATATAATATCGTCACCTCATAAGAAAAATACCTATCTCAGTGTTAGGCATTTCTGTAGTGAAACTACAGGGGAAGCTACTGGGAGGGTATCTATCATGTCATGTGTTAGAGAGAACAAACTCTCAGACCATCAGAAACCATTGCCACGGTAACGTAAGCAAAACTGCCGATCTCGTTTCTTGAGTTAGGCACTTTTTCTCTATGATACAGGAAGACTTGTTTTGAGAATGTGAAGGCATGCAAAAGCTGTTTGTGGTTTGTTATGCAGTTTTGCTGATTGAAAATGTTGCTGTCAGCTCTTTATCTCACGTTTATCCAGCTGTCACCGCTCGAGATAGGCAGTTTGCAACTTTCAGTAAAGTGAGATAGGCAGTTTGCAACTTTCAGTAAAGTGAGATAGGCAGATTGTTCAGAAACCAAAGAAGGTTATTTGCGTTTTTCTCTAAACACCAAAACATGACATAGGCAATCATCTTATGAGCGTGACGATATGCTGTATGTAGTGTTATTCCCAGGCCTCGGTCGTTGACGCATACTTTTATGATTTGACACTTTGTTTTGACCCCAGGCCGGTCGAATGTCCCATAGCTTTGTCAAGTGGGACACGTTTTGACACAACAGTTTTTAAGGTCAGGACATTTTGACCAATATGTATTTACTCTGACTCCTGGTCCAAACCCACCCATTGTCCTCTGTGTCTGGGAACAACACTGTTTATGTAGTAGACATCTTTTGGTTGCAGGCAAACATAAATACAGCCACATAATTCTTTTCTTTGAAATAACATTCATGGCGTCCAACACACACACACACACAGCAACTGTACTACTATCTATAAACAGTGTTTCATAATAAAAGAAAAGTATCCCGGAGAGGCCTTTGCAAGTTTATTTTTGACTGCAAACTGCACAATTTGTTACTTAAATCATCACTACACACACCTCAGTCAGACATTGTGGGTAGGTGTACAGTATATTATATGTACAGCTATCTATTCATGAAATCACAGACCAACAAATGACTGAGAGAATGCCTGTTTGGCGAATGCATAATAGTTACACATTGTTCACTTGAAGAAGGAATGTACAGAAGAAAAGCAGAATGAGTTTTGTAACAGCAAGTAATTTTCTGTAATTTTTAATGTTCTGAACTAATGTTCTGCTATATCTTTTTCTCTATGAAGACAATTAACCCTTACACTGGTGCAATTCTGTAACACATGTTACATAGCCACTGGTGAATTAAAGGCATATGTACGCGCTCCCGTGTTTACAAAGTGTAGTTTGCCCATAATCGATGTCAAACGCACCATAAGACCATGTAATGACGATATGTCGCCATGCGCGGACCATATACATGCATTACAGCTTGTTTTAGAGTCTCAAAAACTTTGGATGTAAACAAAGACGCGGAGTTATTTTCCTTGCGTCAACGCTACCTCTGTTGGCAAATCTATAAATAGGACGATCCAGATCAAAATGAAAATTAACATATCTCAACATTGAAGGGGTCCTAGACCACAATATTTTGCAGGGAACTTAATTTAGCATGTCTCCAGCTGTTGGTAAAGCAATTAGCGGGTATAGTCATCGAGTACATATGGCTTTAACAGAGAGAAAAATAAAGAAAAACGGTCCTATAGGTTTTCGCATCCATGGGAGGTAATCAGAACCAACCAAACAGACTGAGCCAGTAGCGCGGCATATGTCGTGACAACCAGGTTAGGGTCAACTTGTCGTTGGGGATAAATGGACACCCTTTAAGGTACAGTGGAAAACCCCTTAAAATAACCCTGAGAAAATCCAGCATTTAAAGGGAGGGAGTCTCAAAATGGAGGTATACTTACAGAGGGTATCTTCTTCTTCTTCTGCGTTCGTGGGCTGAAACTCCCACGTGCACTCGTGTTTTTGCACAAGTGGAATTTTAGGTGTATGACCGTTTTTACCCCGCCATTTAGGCAGCCATACGCCGCTTTCGGAGGAAGCATGCTGGGTATTTTCGTGTTTCTATAACCCACCGAACTCTGACATGGATTACAGGATCTTTTTCGTGCGCACTTGGTCTTGTGCTTGCGTGTACACACGGGGGGTGTTCGGACACCGAGGAGAGTCTGCACACAAAGTTGACTCTGAGAAATAAATCTCTCGCCGAACGTGGGGACGAACTCACTCTGACAGCGGCCAACTGGATACAAATCCAGCGCGCTACCGACTGAGCTACATCCCCGCCCCACAGAGGGTATGAACAGAACATCTGAGAAAGCAGAGTCTTAAATTAAGGTGGTCTTAAAAGGGGGGTTCCACTGTTCTTTCTTTATTTATTTGGTGTTTAATGTCGTCTTCAACCACGAAGGTTATATCGCGACGGGGAGATGGGATAGAGCCACTTGTTAATTGTTTCTTGTTCACAAAAGCACTAATCAAAAAATTGCTCCAGGGGCTTGCAACGTAGTACAATATATGACCTTACTGGGAGAATGCAAGTTTCCAGTACAAAGGACTTAACATTTCTTACATACTGCTTGACTAAAATCTTTACAAACATTGACTATATTCTATACAAGAAACACTTAACAAGGGTAAAAGGAGAAACAGAATCCGTTAGTCGCCTCTTACGACATGCTGGGGAGCATCGGGTAAATTCTTCCCCCTAACCCGCGGGGGGTTGAAAAACACTGAAAACGCTGAGCTAATGTAAACAGGCATCAATCATAAAACACTAGGCATGATAGCCAGATTCAATAAGCTTAAATAAACATCTTTAAGTGCCACTTTTTTTGTCTTTGGACGGAACATGCTCTCACTGAGGGACAGAAGCGGCACTTATTCAACACGCAAATATTATACTATGAAAATGACAAATCTTTTGTAAGATAAGAAGATAAAAGTAATTTATGTTAAGTGTGCCTTAATTTGACTATTCAAAGACAGTCAAAAGATCACCGTGTAGAATTCAATAACATCACCATACTACAACCTATAAAATAACTTGATATGTTCTTTGTCTTTGAGAAAATGGGTCTTTGAACGTACAAATTAATCTACAACAACCCACCCCACAATCTTGGAGAAAAAAGATTTAAAGCAGAAGCACATACACTATATAAAAAAAAAGGTTTCTTGAAAACAGTGTTGAATCAACTCCCTGTCATAATAAAAACAAGTCGCGTAAGGCGTAATTACTACATTTAGTCAAGCTGTGGAACTCACAGAATGAAACTGAACGTAGTCCGCGGCTAGTGCAAAAGGCAGTGAAAGTGACGAGCCTGTTTGGCGCTGTAGCGGTTGCGCTGTGCTTCATAGCACGCTTTACTGTACCTCTCTTCGTTTTAACTTTCTGAGCGTGTTTTTAATCCAAACATATCATATCTATATGTTTTTGGAATCAGGAACCGACAAGGAATAAGATGAAATAGTTTTTAAAACGATTTCGGAAATTTAATTTTGATCATAATTTTTATATTTTTAATTTTCAGAGCTTGTTTTTAATCCAAATATAACATATGTATATGTTTTTGGAATCAGAAAATGACGAAGAATAAGATGAAATTGTTTTTGGATCGTTTAATAAAAAAATAATTTTAATTACAAGTTTCTGATTTTTGAGTCACTTGAGAAAAAGTGACTATGTAATCGGTCAGTGTTAGTCTGTCCGGCCGGCCGTCCGTAGACACCACCTTAACGTTGGACTTTTCTCGGAAACTATCAAAGCGATCGGGCTCATATTTTGTTTAGTCGTGACCTCCAATGACCTCTACACTTTAACGATGGTTTCGTTGACCTTTGACCTTTTTCAAGGTCACAGGTCAGCGTCAAAGGAAAAATTAGACATTTTATATCTTTGACAAAGTTCATCGGATGTGATTGAAACTTTGTAGGATTATTCTTTACATCAAAGTATTTACATCTGTAGCCTTTTACGAACGTTATCAGAAAAACAAGGGAGATAACTAGCCTTTTCTGTTCGGCAACACACAACTTAACGTTGGGCTTTTCTCGGAAACTATAAAAGTGACCGGGCTCAAATTTTATGTGAACGTGACTCATTGTGTTGTGAATAGCAATTTCTTCCTGTCCATCTGATGCCTCATATAATATTCAGAACTGCGAAAGTGACTCGATCGAGCGTGTGCTCTTCTTGTTAATGACCAAACTCACTTCCTCATTAGTTTGTAAGCCACCAAGCTGAAATGCAATACCAAACCCCGGCCTTCGTCGAAGATTGCTTTGCCAAAATTTCAATCAATTTAATTGAAAAATGAGGGTGTGACAGTGCCGCCTCAACTTTTACAAAAAGCCGGATATGACGTCATCAAAGGTATTTATCAAAAAAATGAAAAAAAACGTCCGGGGATATCATACCCAGGAACTCTCATGTCAAATTTCATAAAGATCGGCCCAGTAGTTTAGTCTGAATCGCTCTACACACACACACAGACAGACACACACACACACACACACACATACACCACGACCCTCGTCTCGATTCCCCCCTCTATGTTAAAACATTTAGTCAAAACTTGACTAAATGTAAAAAGCAATCATCTGTTAATTTCTGTTCTCTTTCCCTATAACCATTGGTTTCAGTGAACTCAACAGGGGTACAAGTTGCCAACAAATCTTATCTTGAATATCTTGAGAAGTCATCATCTTAATGCAAATCATAACTAATTATATGTATCACATCATCATATAACAAGTAAAACATACAAATTGCCAAATGCTTCTTACGCACACACACACACAAAATCATCTGCAGGTAAGCCAACTTACACATTGCAATTTGCAAAATTAAATTAGACAGTGCTCTCCAAAGACACCGCTACCTTTCCTACAAGTTTCCATTTGAAGCTTTAAACGGAAAACACATCGTAGTTTCACAATTCTTCAATGGTCCCCTTTTATGACTTTTATCAGTTTGATCCAGAAATGTACAATGCAAAACAGAGTGATACAGACGATCATAAGCAGAAAGCGGCATGTGTTTGTCAAAAAGTTGACTATAAATGTTGAACATTCTCTGCAAACAATACTGTGTAATACAAAAGGGAAGCAAACACTTCAGAAAACAACAACCACAACATTCATACAAAATAAACCCAATCATACAAACAACAACAGCAATCCAACACAGGATCAAAACACCACAGGATCAAAACACCACAGGATAGGATCAAAACGCCACAGGATCATTATGCACGTGACGCAAAACCTTTTGTTGAGAGTCTTAAAAAATACAGAGATCCAGGAAAGCAACCGGATGCACACACAAATCGGGTACATATGCAATATAAGTGCAAACCAAACACAGGTTTAAAAATGCACAGAGCACTGGACTAACCACGGAATCCGAAATGGACGGAATTCTGCAATACAGGCTGGATGGAATCGAGTGTAAAAAGACATATAAAACTGAACTTTAAATCAAAATGTGTAAAAACAAGTTCAACTTCAAGTTGGGAAAAGCTTTAAAAAAAGCAAAACTCTCAAATGACTTGCATTTATAATACAAAAATACACACTTGTTAACACCCAAAAAAGTATTCTTACCTCGATGAAAATGTGAGAGGTAAGAATATTGAGATGGTTGATGATAAAGACTATGTTCTATTTTCTCTCTACATGTACTACGTGCCCCTCATCGACATCTCGTATTATGAAAGACTAACCTAACATCAGTGTGAAGCAAAACTATGAATATAACGGAAGCAAAAACGATCGGGAAACATTTGCAAAATTATAATCAGACATAATGAATGCTTTTTTTGTTGTAAAAAGGTGCTTGATTGAACCGTTGCTATGAACAATCTTTTCTGCCAATGAATAAAGTGCTTTAAAAAGTCAAATAATTTACTCAGCTCAAGCATCACTAAAAAGAAAAAGATAGCACACTGTTATTACACCCCCGGTATAGGGGTGTGTTTGGGTTTCGGTCGATGTGTTTGTGTGTTTGTGTGCGCATATAGATCTCAAGAATGAACGGACCGATCGTCACCAAACTTGGTGAACAGGTTCTATACATTCCTAAGACGGTCCTTACAAAAATTGGGACCAGTAAAACACACGGTTAGGGAGTTATAGGTGGATTAAGATTCTACAAGGACTTATAGAGGGACATATTCATGGTCAAAGGGAAATAACCTTCTCAGTTGGTGGCAGTGAGAATGGTAAGGACGGGGGTGTTTTTCCTACCTCGGAGGAATTTCTTGTTCTGTTAATGTTTATAACAATTCTATTACAAGGGTCTTTTTTACAAGCTTACAACTGTGCACGCTGAGAAACACAATTCTGTCCACAATCTTTGTCAATGACAACCATCTTTGCAATTTGATTAGTAAGCGCTGATATGGACGAGTGATTACGCAGACTATCACTGAATACTGGCTGCCACACGGTGAAGGAAAGTCGGATTGCAAAAGGGGAAAATACAACTGTACTATACAAAGCTTCGCTCGCTCTTTAAAGGCACAGTGCAGCTCACAGCCTTCGTTTTGCGATTTTGTTGCAAGTGAGTGCATTTACAGTTCAAAAATCCTCCTATGGTAGTAAAACAAACCCAAAACTACCCAACGACGACATCTGTGAAGCTCGACAGTTTCTTGTTCACGCGAGTGCATAAATTAACCTAGTTATTACGTGGTGTTTGGTCGCAGTTCGATTCAACTGAGTGATTCCGGCCTCCATTTTGTTTTACACAAACTCATGATGACGTCTGACATAGTTTGCTAGTGACTGTCTTTTTGTGCATGATGTGGTGATCTACCTAATCTAAATTTAGATCCAAAAATAGGCCAAGACCAGCCGGGCCCAAGTACGAAATTAATTCGTAAACAAATCGCAGTTCTTGACTCTTTGGGTGCAAGTCAATGAAACTTGGTAGTTCTTCTAACGGATAGCTGCCTGAGGTATGACTAAAAGCCCCAGGTGCTCCGTGCACCTGGATTTGACAAGTTCAGTACCTTTAAAGCTGAGGTCTATTAATGACTATCTGGGGCGTGCACATGTGTAGCTGAGAATCATGTACAAAATTGTGTAGAGTAAGTTTAGCCTTGAGTGACACGCTCTGGTGCGAGCGGTGTGTACATTGGTTGAGGGGCCACAGGCACTGTACAGAAATCGGTAAAAAATGTTGTGCAGTGGTGGCGGCCCCTCTTTTTTTTTTACTCGCCCACCCACCCCGATAGTCATAGATACACTACAGCTTTAACGGAACACTCCTTCTTGTGTAAGGGATCATGCTGACCACCATAGATCTGTCCTTCACACAGGATGAGAACATCCTTCAAACACACACGAAAAGGCAACAGGCAACTGTTAGTGAAGAGTGGGAATTTAGCGCAGAATTCATTTTGTAACAAATACATTTGTCAATTAACCTGCTAAATTAGTTATGTTTTTTTGTTTGAATTCCCAGTGTGTAAAGAATGCTGCCAGGCTGGTGATTTTTGGTATGTGTCAGCGAACAGGCGCAGTGGCGTGGTGGTAAGACGTCGGCCTCCTAATCGGGAGGTCGTGAGTTTGAATCCCGGTCGCTGCCGCCTGGTGGGTTAAGAGTGGAGATTTTTCCGATCTCCCGGGTCAACTTATGTGCAGACCTGCTAGTGATTTAATCCCCTTCGTGTGTACACGCAAGCACAAGACCAAGTGCGCACGGAAAAGATCCTGTAATCCATGTCAGATTTCGGTGGGTTATAGAAACACGAAAATACCCAGCATGCTTCCACCGAAAGCGGCGTATGGCTGCCTAAATGGCAGGGTAAAAACGGTAAAATTCCACTCGTGCAAAAACACGAGTGTACGTGGGAATTTCAGCCCACGAACGCAGAAGAAGAAGAAGAAGGTGAAGGTATGTGTCAGCTCTCATCATGTGTAACAGCCAGGACAGATCTGTGACGGTGCACATGGTTACCAACACCAGAAGGAATGAACCTTCACACAAGTCTAATCAAAACAAAGTTGACTGGCATCACAACGAAGACTATACTAGCCAACAAAAGTAATCAAGTTGAGTACAGGATCATGCTTATTCACAACTCAAATAACAGCATACATGTTCATCCCTCTGGATTCCTCATATACAAGCTAACACTTGATTCACACATCTTATGAAAAGTTAATTTTAGATGAACACAGCACATTAGTAAGGTATCCCCCTACAGCTCAACAAGACTACTCACAGACAGATGCAGTGTACCTGTAAATGATTTTGCTCAAGAGCACTACAATTCAAATAATTATGCTAATTTAAAATGCAAACATAAAACCTGTCGACACGGATATTAACAGTGATTGCATCTGCAAAGTTATATCAAAATAAAACCACCATACCAAAAGATAATCATAACAATAATACAAAAAAAACAAGAAGCTGTTTTTGTGAAGCAATAACTTGAATAAGAGCCAACACTAGCTTAAGTAGCTCGGCCAAAGTTTTGTGTTAACCCCAAAATACAGGATGGTTGATGTACCACACAAATACGGAATCTGTGACATCTACCTTCGAGTTACATTACAAAATCCATAAGGGGTGTGATTTTCTATTCTACTAACATTCACACAAACCCCAAACATATGTGAGCCTGCATGGGAAAACCAGACTAAATGGGAACATTTTGACTTTTGACTTTTTGAAATGATATGAAACTTCAGACTTTGACAAATACTTTACAAAAAACAGCAGTTTGTTTGTTCGTTCATGGGCTGAAACTCCCACGGCTTTTACATGTATGACCGTTTTTACCCCGCCATTTAGGCAGCCATACGCCGCTGTCGGAGGAAGCATGCTGGGTATTTTCGTGTTTCTATAACCCACCGAACTCTGACATGGATTACAGGATCTTTTTCGTGCGCACTTGGTCTTGTGCTTGCGTGTACACACGGGGGTGTTCGGACACCGAGGAGAGTCTGCACACAAAGTTGACTCTGAGAAATAAATCTCTTGCCGAACGTGGGGACGAACTCACGCTGACAGCGGCCAACTGGATACAAATCCAGCGCGCTACCGACTGAGCTACATCCCCGCCCAAAAAACAGCAGTAAATCTGAAGATTGATAAATCGAAAATTTTTATTAAATTTTGATTTAATATAATATACTTACCCAATTCTTATGAATGCATTGACTTTAGTCCCACATGCTAGATGTCGAAAAAACCTCTCAAATTACCTGCCCTTAGTAGGGTGGTAACCAAGCTAAAAGCGACGCCATAGCCGTTGCTATGGCCTGACCTTGCTCGGTTACCCATAACACCCTGCGCACCACGTGAGCGCCAGCATCCGTCATAATCATTCGAGACTATTAGTCAACCAAAACCCCCAAGGACATAATCCAGCGGGGACGGATGGGAGGGTATTAACTATAAGAATTGGGTAAGTATATTATATTAAATCAAAATTTAATAAAAATTTTCGATTTAATCACATATTCTTACTCCAATTCTTATGAATGCAGATTCCCCCTAAAGGTGGAGGGAACCTACTTATGTCCTTGCAAGAACCTGCCCTGCAGCAGCCAAAACCAGCAATGAACTGGAGCCAACTAGCCGCGTGCAGGGGATATCCCAAGGATAGAAACCGATGAACACATCATCTGATCTCCAGTAAGCCGTTTGCAAAGCTTCGCCTAGGCGACCAGAACGCAACACGGCAATAAATGTAGCAGAGCCCCTAGAGAGAGACAAATAAAAGATGTCTCTTTCGCTTCATTGTAAAGACATAAGAACCTGAGCTAACGCTCGTGGTTCCAAAAGACAGTAACGTCAAAAAATGGATTAAAAAAGTCTAACCAGACAGTTAGAAAATCCGAATCTCCCGGAGCGAGAATCCTCCTAAGAGGAGGGAATCAAACACCAGAGGATATTGACCAGGTTTCTGAAACCCAAAACCTGGCCAAAAACCGTGAACAAAACGGCACCAAAAGCCCTAAGGCTACATCCTCTGGCAAACCCCAAAAACGCATGCGCCTCACTGCCCTATAGGGCTGAGGCCCAGAGTAAGTAGAACAAAGTCCCGCGCGCTAACCAAGGGGGAGCCTCTAAACCTTATAAAACAAGATCCTTGATCATGCCCCCAAGAGGGCCATGAGCCACAGAAGAGAGGCCTATTTGTTTCAAAACAGCTGAGATAGCCGAGACGCCGGAACCTCAAAGAAGAGGCCCAGCTGCCCAAAGCCAAAAACTGAAACCGAGGTGAAAAACCACCTGGCTTGAGAGAGGGGCGCTAAGGAGTTGCACCCCCGCTCTAAATCCCCAATTGGCCAAAGAGGCCAACCAAGGAGCATACACAGATAAAGTGGAGGAAATATATGCTTCGTGCCCAAAGAACAGAGTAAGAACCCATGATTTAAAACACAAACAGCACGCCTCCAGACCCGTAAGCAGAAGGGCCAACCCCTGAGCAAGCCCTGAGAGGACCTGTTGAGCGAGTCGGCCCGATCGCAGAGCTGGCCGGGGAGAAATTCCCCTGAGAAAATGATTTAGTGTGAAAACCCAATCAGAATCCCTTATACTCTGTCTGCCAGGGAGTGAGCACTTGCTCACCCCAGCTAGTTCACATAAGAGGCAACAGACGAATTGCCCGAATGCAACAGGACATGCCTGTAAATAGCCAAAAAGGAAAGGCTAGTAGACTAAGAGCAAAAGATAAGCCCAAGGATTCACGTCTACATCACAGCCTCAAGACTGCAATCGCCATTGCAGGCCCCCTCTAGACGAAAACGCATCCAAAAAGCGGTCTAAGTCCAGGGGGAAACAAAGCTAGGGAAAAAAGTCCCCTGAGCGATCCAAAAGGATTCCAGCCACCTTCCGGCGTGGAGGAACCCACTCTGGAGGAGGACCCTCATGTCCCAGACCTGTGAGGCCGAACCCCCCAAAAAACTTGAGGAAAGACTAGAGAGCCAGCATAGCTATCGATACCGTCCGACCGAAGATCGGGTCTAAAGACCCCGCAGAGGCCTGCTCTCGTGCCAGTCTGGCAGTGAAAAGAGCTTAAAGCCTCCCTATTCTCTCTTGTGTGAAGAATAAACCTTCCAAGAGACAAGGTCGAACAGCATGCCCAGGTAAAAAACCTGGGAGAAGGACAGCTCGGAATTTCGCCTGGTTACTGAGAGCACCAGGCGAAAAGCCTGGTTCAACACCAAAAGGAAGTGCAGCTGACAAGCTGATTGACCTTGAAAAAGCTCAACCAGCCCCCGAGATAGTCCAGAGACCAACACCCCCAGAAACCGAGCCCCTTCCTGTGTGCAGAAACGCAGAAGGAAAGCTCATGTGAGAGCACCGAGGAAAATCTCAGCCAAAGCTTGAAAGCTCTAGCCCATGCCGACCCACCTCCCGCAGAGAGGGAGGCGACACTGAACCAAACACCCCTTTGTAACCGGGAGCGCATAAATGCGCTGCCAGAGGTCCACGAAGGAAGGGAAAGATTCCAGCTATTGAGTAGGTCTTAACAACCCCTGAAAAAGCCTGACCCTTGCTTCCTGCAACCAGCATGAAATCAAACCCCTTCTAAAGGAAGGAGAACACACCAAGCAAAAACAGTGTGGGCCTAAAACGTCACCGAGAAACTTCTCCGCTCAGTGACGACCCTAGCCCAAGCTGCCAGCAGCCTGGCTAAAGCCTTATCCAAGGCATCCTCCCAAAAGAGCGTGCAGGGAGGATAAGATTGCCTATAAGAAAGCACAGAAGAGAGTCTCAGCCAAAGCAGAAAACTCCAAACCATGCCATCCTAGCTCCTCCAGAGAGGAGAGGGAGGAGTAACATCATGAAAACTCCATGTTCCCTGTGGTCTGTAAGCGAAGCCAGAAACTAGCCCCTGGCAATAAAAAGTGCGGATCAGACCCTGAGCCTGAAAATTCCCTGCTATCTTCTTCCGCACTAAAAGTGAGGACGAAGCAGCCTGAAACCCCGAAGCCAGCAGTCCCCTGCGTAAAAAGCAGCGGGAAAGGTGTAGGCTGAAGACCACTATCCTAAGGCGCGGATCAAGCCAAAAAGTGTGGCATGTGGCAGGCAATCACCACAGACTCAGCAAATGAAACAAATTGCGAGAAAGCCTGTGAAAACCCAAAGGCATCCCGGAAGAGGAAGGAAGAGAGACACCCCCAACCTATCCGGGCCAAAGTAAACTGCAACAGCAGCCGCTCTATGTATGGGAAGCCTACAATCAGTAGGCAACCCTATACACTCCCCCTCCTTAAACAAGAAGTCCGAACCTAACCACCAGTTGTGTAAAACACAAAAGGAGGGGAGGCAGGGGAGGTCGCGCACTAAATCTCCTGCCGATAACACCGCCAAGAGTGTGGATGAAAAGCGTGATCAGTCTCTGACTGCCAACCCAAACCCGCCCACCTGAACAAGAGGTGGGGGGAAGAGGGGTTGATAACTGGCACAGATCTCTGCCAAGAAGAAGAGAGAGTGGAGAAGCAAGACAAAGCCGGGCCCGGCGCGTCTTACCCCACCCGCTGTGCGACAGAAGCATCCCAGTGCTAAGAACCAGACTACCTGGTATGACCACAACCCACCCCAAGTGGGGAGGGGGGCAGTCCAGCACAGCCGTAACCCCAAGAGGGGGTAAGGACTGAAACAGAGAAACGGCCGTAAACGGCCGATCCTCGCTCGTCCACCTGCCGAAGTCAAGTAGCCCTATCACTCACCCACCCCTAGGAGGGGGGGGGGGGGTGACCTATGCTGGCTACGGACAATAACCACCGGCCAGGCGATACTATAGCCGAGTCCCTGCAGATCATTGTGAACACAAAGAATGGGAGACTGGAGAGAAAGGGTACGTTCTGTCTCCGCCTGCCATGTAGACAGCCGGCACAGCCCGTGCAGAGAACAAAACGGAGCAAAGCTCATTGTTCCCTGACCACTGTGCGAGACACCCTGCCGAGAACAAAAGAGAGTCAAGCTCATTGTTCCGCGACCGCTACCCGCGACGAGCGCGGGCAGCCAACACAGCCACCTGTCCCAAATGGAGCAGAGAAGGAGTATGTAACGTAGCCTGGAAAGCCGTACATAGCACCCCCGCTGTGTAGAAAGGCCTCGATAGAGGCGGAGAACGATTGTCAGGCCAGGACCATAGAGGCCAGACTGTGAAGACAGTCTAACAGCGCCCACCCCGTCCAACCCAGAGGGAGGGAAAGGGTGGACCCGCGACAAGCGCGGGCAGCTAACACAGCCACCTGTCCCAAAAGGAGCAGAGAAGGAGTATGTAACGTAGCCTGGAAAGCCGTACATAGCACCCCCGCTGTGTAGAAAGGCCTGAGCCACTCCATGCCCCAGATGGGGAGGGGGGTGGCTCGTCACAGCAGTAAGAGCGACGGAGAGAGACGAACCGAGCAACGGCCGACCCCCCTCCGTCCACCTGCCGTAGTCCTATAGCCCATCGCCCGCCCACCCCGATAGGGGAGGCGGACGATTGTCGGGCCGGGACAATTGAGGCACAGACTGTGAAGACAGTCCAACAGCGTCCACCCCGTCCCACTCAGAGGGAGGGAAAGGGTGGAACGCTACTCCAGCCCCCACCCGATCCCGCCCGGTGGGCGGGAAAGAGTGAGCCACTGATACCCCCCCCACCCTGCCCCAAATGGAGCAGAGAAGGGGTATGTAACGTAGCCTGGAAAGCCGCCACCCGAACGCGCCCGGGGGGCGGGAAAGGGTGGGAAGCTGACACGGCCCCCTGCCCGCAAAGGGCAGGGTGGGACAAGCCCTGGCCGTGACTTACCGTGCCCCCCCACTCCCCCTTCCTCACGGTAAGGGGGCTGCATGACCGACCCAGCAGTGCTGTTTTTAAAGCAAGCCGAGCGGCCAACGCAGGCGGGGAGCTGGCCCCCTCTCCTAAAGGAGAGAGTGCTCGCGAACAACCCAGTCTACCAGTGGCAGAAAGGACTGAACCGAACTGGCCGAATGCACCAGGCGACGGTGCGACGCAGGAGCGCCCCCCCTATCCCCCCCCATAGGCGGGGGGCTGCGTAACACACTGTGAAGTACCGGCGGTAATCAGAGTGGTTAGACACAGGCAGGGAGCAGGCCCCCCCTCCTAAAAGGAAGGGGTGCTCGAGAACAGCCCAGAGCCACCAGAGGCAAAAAACGGGCTGAACCAAACAGGCCATTTGCACTTGACCACAGTGCGAAGCTGACGAACGGGAGGGCGGGAACCGCCGATCGCGCCTGAAACAGCTGAGGATAAAGACCAAAACATCGTTAAGTCCCCCCAAAAGGAGGACATTGACTGATTCCTCTTACGCAGAGAAAGGGGAAAGAATAGCCACACGGCCACCCCCCCCCCATCAGTCGCACCGACGACGATCCAACAAAAAGTCTATAAGAAGCCTAAAGGCTGATTAACCCCAACAGGGGAAGCGAGCTGTGAAAGAACTGAACCCGCCCTCGGAGGGATAGGAACATAAAAAGAAGTGCTGTTTGACGGATCTAAGACCCGCATAATAGGCAAATCAAAGTTCTTAGGCTACTCTTAGGTATAGTTTACTAAACCAGGCTAAGAGCTTTGCCACCTTCCAGTCTCGTGCCGAGTTTAGCTTTGTTGTCGGCCATTTTACGACCGGCGAAAAACAGTCACCCAGAACAAAAAACTTCTGCGTGCATGTTCAACACAAAGCTAACACCATTCAACCAAACATAAACAGGAAAGATCTCACCAAAAGGTAGACGGACAGGTAGACCCACAGGAAACCGGCTAGTCTCACGGACAAGCAGGCATGTGAAGGCCAAAAGTGAGAGCGAAATTTGGACACGTCCACCGTGTGTTGTCGAAAGTCGAGAATGATTATGACGGATGCTGGCGCTCACGTGGTGCGCAGGGTGTTATGGGTAACCGAGCAAGGTCAGGCCATAGCAACGGCTATGGCGTCGCTTTTAGCTTGGTTACCACCCTACTAAGGGCAGGTAATTTGAGAGGTTTTTTCGACATCTAGCATGTGGGACTAAAGTCAATGCATTCATAAGAATTGGAGTAAGAATATGTGATAAATTTATCCCTTCTGACCTATTTTCATTGTAGCCGAAAATAGCTTGCTGCATCTTTAGCCGGGTTTTCCCATGCAGGCTCACATATAAAGACCACACATAAAAAAGTGTTCTCCCAAGGAATCACAAACCACTCTAAATACTGTTAATACACCACATTTACGTCACACTATCTGTATTAACATAATTTAAATAATTATCAACAACACACTCTCATGATAATTTTCACTTCAAAGTAATCACACTCTCATTATGATTTATGTTTTAGAGAAATCTCCTAAAAAGTGAATGAAACAAGTGCACAATTTCAACAGAGAAGTTACAACATGTCAACATTCTCTTAAGTGGCAGACAAAATCTCATAACGCTTTTCCCCCCGCCAGTTTCAGTTGTCATTACAAGCAAACATGTAGCTATAGTGATACAACTTCACAATAATAACACAGCTTTGCAATCATCAAACGACAACAGTTTGTGTTGCACTTTTAAAAACAGTGATATACTTATCTGACATTTGCACATCAGTCATACCATCACTTTCAATTTATACTCACAACTCTAACCAATTAAAAGTCAAAGACAGACAAAACAGATGATAATCACATATGTGCATCAGACACACTCACATTCACACATCTGAAGGTCAATCAAGGTCACATAACATCCAATGTCAAGGTGATGCTGATGAAAAAGGTCAAACAAGGTCACAGAACATCCAATGTCAAGGTCATGCTGATGTAACAGGTCAACCAAGGTCAGGGAACATCCAGTGTCAAGGTCATGCAGGTGACAAATCACAATGACTGGTGTTTACTTGGTGCTGTAAGTTCATGCTGTCGCCATTCCCGACAGGCAACACCCCTCCCGCAGTCGACCTGGGCCACCGCTGCAAAGCGGTTGATTGCACACCATGTGTTTGATCACGACTGGGGCGGTGTTTGTGGGTTAGGTGGTGTTGGCGGTGGTGTGGGTTGAGCGGAGGAAGCGGCCTGAGTATGCGCCTTCATTCTCTGCGCCACACCGTAGACGTACTCCACTGTGGGGCGCTGTTCTGGGTCCGGGTTGATGCATATGCGCACAAGTTGCCGAAACTGTGACAGAAAAGTTTCACACATTGATGATACATTGCAGGAACCTTTTTAGGTTATCGTCGCAACGGAAACGAGAGAGCGCAACCCCAAGTTTAAGAATTTTGATTCCTAATTTGTTTACCATTTTTGTCCTTGGCTATGGTTTGCGCATATGTACTTGCACATTATCTACGCATATGTACATTATTTACAGGGTGAGGTAGTTAGACTTTTCTTTATCAGTATGCACTGACTTAAATTCAGGAACCTTTAAAATCGAACATCTGGCAATCATACTGCTTTGCACCACTGACGTATGGTTTAACTGGGTCTTAAAATAATGCCTACCTTTTTTAAGTATGTGTATGTGCTCTGGTAAAACAAGTAATAGTGCATTGGTACGTGAGTTTTGGGCAGGCTATAAAGCCGTAAATCTCCACTTCAAGCTGTATCATACGACAAATCAGAGAACTAGCTATCTTGGCAATTTCTCATTCATTTAACTTCCGACGTGCCTTTCATTTTCTTAGAAATACACATGCTTCTTACTTTACACGCATACAGGCAGAATTCAGACACTATTAAAGATAAAATAAACTGTTTTTGTTAAAGCAGAATTTCTAAAATCTTGAGATGCAGTGACACCATCACCTTGCACACATATTACACTACAGCTCCTTGCTTTTCTTAACACTCACACCCTATAGCTATTTCACACATCCAGACAGCACACTACAAAAATACAAAAACGTCATGGGTTAACTATATTTCAGATTAAAACCCTTTCTTACATCCTCTGAATAGCAGTCTGACGGCAGGGGCGGGTAGTCGCACTGTTCGATTTTCTTGCACAGTGAGTAAAGGTTCATCTTGTCACCATAGAACGGCGATTGCAATGCCGCCATCTGCAACAAATCAAATGTAAAAGTTAAAACTGTAAGCTCGTCTTGTTGATGAAAAGCAGGCTTTTGTATTTCAGTGTGGAAGATGAAAAAGGCATAACAGTGAGATCAAATTTTGATGAACTGCAGACTATTAGCTTGAAATACCAGCGACACCGACAGCTGCTCTGTAAAAATCTTGACAAGATTTTTGCGTGTGACCTGCCAACTGGCTGTGTTAGCCAATGCCAGTACAGTACTTTCAAAGACTCTCAAAATTGCATAGTGAGCTCTCTCTCTCTCTCTCTCTTAAAGTCCTCTTAAATTACAACTGTCCTTAGGTACAACTCAAATACAGCAAGTTAAAGAACACCGCATACTTGGTGTAACTGTTGATGAAGAAATGAAATGGCAAACACACATAAACAACCTCTGCAAAGTGTTATCAAGGAATTTGTATTTGTTGTCAAAACTCAAACATTATGCGAAGTCTGAAACATTAAAAATGTTCGTTCATGCTCATATAATGCCTCATATTAATTTTGCTTCGACATTGTGGGATGGCTGCAGCGATGTTCACTTATTAAAACTCAATTCTTTGTACCGTCGTGCTGCAAAACTTATCCTGTATGAATCGCACATGTCTACAGAAATGAAGTTAAACATCCTTAATTTCCTTCCCCTAAAAACCCACCTTGCATACAATAAGGCTGTCTTTATGTATAAAGTAGTTCATGGTGATGTGCCCAGTTATGTGCAATCCTATTTTACACATGTTACGAAGAGGTATGGGTCTCAAAATTTACTTCCTCCAATTCCTCGTATAGATCTTTATAAATCCAGCTTAGCTTTTTCAGGATCATCTCTGTGGAATTCTTTGCCAATAGAAATCAAACGATCCGCATCATTCAAGGCCTTTAAAAGGCAGTTGCACACACATTTGAGCACACTATAAACTGCCCCTATGTCTAGTTTCCATTGTGTACTCGGATAATGTATGCAATGCTCTTAAAGTGTTTTGTTTTTTATGTTTATACTCGACCATTATTTTGATGTTTTACTAGTTTAATACTTTGATTAGATACTGTTCCTTTTAGGTATGAAATGATAGCATGTGCTTGTGTGTAGATATGCGAGCGCACGCTCGCGCGCGCGAGCATGTGTGTGTGTATATGTGTGTGTGTGTGTGTGTGCATGTGTGTGTGTGTGCATGTGTGTGTGTGTGAGTTTATGTGTGCATGTGTGTGTGTATACGTGGGTGTGGATGTGTGTGTGTGTATGTGCGCAGTCTTTGCTTTCGTTTACAATTATTCTCTGTATATGTTCCAAGGACAGGTTGGAAGATGAATAGGCTAAGCCTAAAACCTTTATCCTTATGTAATAAAGTTCTGAGTTCTGAGTTCTGAGTTCTCTCTCTCTCTCTTTCTTTCCTTCTATTACATCCACACACACACACACACCCATCCCCCATAGTACTACATTCAGTATGTAGAAAGGTAAGACACTCTTCACAAATACACTTTGGAGGTTAACAGTACTGACAGCAATTTAAATTTCAGCATCTAACTGATCATCTGGGATGGGCATGCCTGTCTGTAAACATTGCTTACCTCGTACAGAAGGCAGCCTAGTGACCAGATATCAGACTTGAAGTTGTAGCCATTTTCATGTATCCTCTCTGGCGACATGTAGTAAGGTGTCCCGACTGCAAGAATAATAAAGTAGTAAAATGGACAATAAAACTGTTGCCTAAACTTACAGTGATATTCTGGCCTAGAGTCTCAGTACTAATACTGTGGAACCCCCCCCCTATCAAGACCTTTGTTTGTTTGTTTGTTTGTTTGTTTGTTTGTTTGTTTAACGCCCAGCCGACCACGAAGGGCCATATCAGGGCGGTGCTGCTTTGACATATAACGTGCGCCACACACAAGACAGAAGTCGCAGCACAGGCTTCATGTCTCACCCAGTCACATTATTCTGACACCGGACCAACCAGTCCTAGCACTAACCCCATAATGCCAGACGCCAGGCGGAGCAACCACTAAATTGCCAATTTTAAAGTCTTCGGTATGACCCGGCCGGGGTTCGAACCCACAACCTCCCGATCACGGGGCGGACGCCTTACCACTAGGCCAACCGTGCCGGTATATCAAGACCTTCCAAAGTCTGAAAAAATGAGGCCTTAAAAGAGACGGAGTCTTAAAATGGTGGTAAATATACAGAGGTTGTCAACAGAAAGTCTGAAACAGTAAGGACAAAAAGAGAGGGAGTCTTAAAATGGTGGTAAATATACAGAGGTTGTCAACACAAAGTCTGAAACAGTAAGGACAAAAAGAGAGGGAGTCTTAAAATGGTGGTAAATATACAGAGGTTGTCAACACAAAGTCTGAAACAGTAAGGACAAAAAGAGACAGAGTCTTAAAATGGTGGTAAATATACAGAGGTTGTCAACACAAAGTCTGAAACAGTAAGGACAAAAAGAGGGGTTCCTCTAGATTTTCTGTAAACAAAAGAAAGCACTTTCAAAATGACACTGTTTAATTAGGCTGGTACTTGTAACTATGCATGTCAATGCAGATGCACTCAAGTGCACATACAACTAAAGAAATACTCTTACATCCATAAATGTAATAAGTGGAATGTAATATAATGCAAGTCCTCTGTACCTAGAGAGTGAGCGGCTGTGGTTTTGGAGCTGAAGAATCTACCCAATCCCAGGTCGCCTAGCTTCACGATTCCCTGAGCTGTGATGAACACATTAGCAGGCTTGATGTCTGCAAAATAAATACACAGTTTAGTCCCAACATCAATAGTTAATTAGAAAATTAAAAAAAATCTGAACGATAATCGCAGGCACAAGCATACAGATATATGTACACAAGAAAACAACCAGACTTGGGTGAGCGTAGCTGACGCCAATTCTAAGAAACAACAAGAAATTCCTCCGAGGTAGGAAAAACACCCCCGTTGGTCAAAGGGAAATAACCATTCTCACTGCACCCATTCTCACTGCCACCAACTGAGAAGGTTATTTCCCTTTGACCATGAATATGTTTCTCTATAAGTCCTTGTAGAATCTTAATCCACCAATAAACTCCCTAACCGTGTGTTTGACTGGTCCCAATTTTTGTAAGGACCGTCTCAGGAATGTATAGAACCTGTTCACCAAGTTTGGTGACGATCGGTCCGTTCATTCTTGAGATCTATATGCGAACACAAACACACAAACACATCGACCGAAACCTATACACACCCCTATACCGGGGGTGTAAAGAGAGGGAGACAGATAGACTTATACAGTCAAACCTGTCTATAAAATCCAGCCAAGCAACCGGCCTCAATTGGTTGTCGTGGACAGGTGGTTGTTAAGGAATGGTCAATTATATAAAAGAAAAACTCGTCTGGGGTCTTTTGGAGTTGTCATTGTTCTTCTTCTTCTTCAGCGTTCCAGAACTGTCTGGTTACGTGTGAGCTCGTTTGCCCATTTGGGTTCCCCACACTATACCCTGAGAGCATAGTCAGCTTCACTCCGCTTTCGTTGAGTAGGCATGCTGGGTATTTTCGTGTTTTCATAACCCACCGAACTCTGACATGGATTACAGGATCTTTTCCGTGCGCACTTGGTCTTGTGCTTGCGTGTACACACGAAGGGGGTCAAGTCACTAGCAGGTCTGCACATAAGTTGACCTGGGAGATCGGAAAAATCTCCACTCTTAACCCACCAGGCGGCAGCGACCGGGATTCGAACTCACGACCTCCCGATTAAGAGGCCGACGTCTTACCACCACGCCACTGCGCCCGTCGGTTGTCGTTGTGAGCAGGTGGTCGCTTTTGAGAAGTGCTCGCAAGGGCAGCTAGGTTTGACTGTAGCATATTAACAAGAAAAATACCACAGAGACAGCGACAGCGACAGAGAAAAACAGGGACAGTTAAAGACTCACAGTCAAAACAAGGCATCATCAAACTTACCTCTGTGCATAATACGCTTTGAGTGCATGTGTTCCAAGGCGCTGCAAATCTGTACAAAATATTTCCATATGGTCCGCTCTGGTATCAACCGATACTGCTTCTTGAAATGCTGAAAGTATACACAGAACCTGGATTATATGTGGTGCGGAAGACATTGCAAACATTGGAAACAGCACATAAGAAAAATTACAAGTCATTGCTAAATGCTAGCTTCCTTCTTTTTCTGTATACACAAGCATGTGAACAGGCACGCACACTGGTGTGCACACAAGCGTACATACACACACAAACACACAATGTAAACCAAAAAGATTTAGAGTCATCCATTCATACTCAAGTAGTTACAGGAGCTGACAAAAATCTCTTCAGTTCTTGTCATGTGTGTATATATATAGCTTTACAGTTTTAGAACAGAAACCATCTAATATGCCTTCTACTTCTAGCAGAATATAAAGCAGAACACACACCCAGACAGACAGACAGACACTCACACAGACACACAGTGGAACCCCCGTTTTAAGACCCCAAGTTTAAGACTATCCTTTTGAAGACCTTGTTTTTCCAGTTTTTTCTTCACATAATTATTATATAACCTCTGTAAATTTACCCCAAATGTAAGAGTCTTTCCTTTTAAGACCTTATTTTCTCAGATTTATGAGGTCTTAAAAGGGTGTTCCACTGTTCATGGAGAAAACCATAGATTGAACAAGTGATCTGTACCCTAATCATGCGCTGCAAGTCACCGGCATCAGCCAGCTCCAGGACAATGTTGAGCTCGTTGTTCTCTATGAAGGAAGCTAGGTACTTGATCACGTTGGGATGGTTTAGTTGCTGCAACAGAACAAGAGCAATATGGAATTTTTTTTATTAAAAAAAAACAACAACCAAGAAAAAACAGTAAAGGATAAAAACAACAACAGACGGGCGCTGTGACGGGGTGGTAAGACGTCGGCCTCTTAATCGGAAGGTCGAGGGTTCGAATCCCGGTCGCGGCCGCCTGGTGGGTTAAGTGTGGAGATTTTTCCGATCTCCCAGGTCAACTTATGTGCAGACCTGCTAGTGGCTTATCCCCTTTCGTGTGTACACGCAAGCACAAGACCAAGTGCGCACGGAAAAGATCCTGTAATCCATGTCAGAGTTCGGTGGGTTATAGAAACACGAAAATATCCAGCATGCTTCCTCCGAAAGCGGCGTATGGCTGCCTTAATGGCGGGGTAAAAACGGTCATACACGTAAAATTCCACTCGTGCAAAAAACACGAGTGTACGTGGGAGTTTCAGCCCACGAACGCAGAAGAAGAAGAAGAAAACAACAACAAAACACAACAACAAAAAACAGCAAGAACCCAAACAAACATCCAAAAGTAAATACATTGTACCAAGTGAAATCAACTGATCAGAAAAACACCAAATGCTCAAAGTCAAACATAAATTTCCCCCCCCCCCCTCCCCCCCCCCAAAAAAAAACCCCCAATAACAAACAAACAACATCAACAACAATGAAAAGAAAACCTGACCTAAGGAGTATACCTAACCATAGGCAGATGGGGCCAAGCTAGCTTACTAGCAGATCAATAGCCAGGCATTACCACTAGAACTGCTGACTACGTCACAGCCTTGAACTCAGCCTATCCCATTCTCACATTAATCATTTATTTACAACAAACTTTTCCTTGATCAGCATCCTAAGGAAACCAGCACACCAAAGACTCTAACTCCTCATGCAACCAGAACTCTATGGAATAACTGGAACAGTTTAAAGTTCTTTGAGTAAAAGAACTGAGAATTTCTTCTTTTATTATTATTATTCTCTTTATTTATATAGCGCCTTATCCGAAGTTCAAAGCGCTTTATGCCGTGTGAGATGGAATTTTTTACACAATATATCACGCATTCACATCGACCAGCAAACCTCAAGCCTGTTAGGCGAATGTTCACCTTTCGCGGCCTTTATTCCCAGTCACACGGGTATTTGATGGACATTTTTATCTATGCCTATACAATTTTGCCAGGAAAGACCCTTTTGTCAATCGTGGGATCTTTAACGTGCACACCCCAATATAGTGTACACGAAGGGACCTCGGTTTTTCGTCTCATCCGAAAGACTAGCACTTGAACCCACCATCTAGGTTAGGAAAGGGGGGAGAAAATAGCGGCCCGAGCCAGGGTCGAACACGCAACCTCTTGATTCCGAGCTCAAGTGCGTTACCACTCGGACACCCAGTCCTATAAGCTTTATAGTTAACCTCTGCACTGCCAGAACATTTTGTCCACAAAGCATTACCTGTATTTACCTGTATTGACAACTTACAGTATGCCTTTGATGTATAAATGAATATGCAGCACACACATTGTTTTTTTCTTTCTTCGTTGTTTATTTAACGATTTGTTGACCATTAAAGCAAGCTACATGCAGCGAAAGGGTTAATTGGCATGATCCTTTGCATGGGTATCCTTCCTTGTCCCGCAAAGAACAACACAAACATATCATTGTCCAGGAATAGACTTTCATTTTAACACACAGTTTGACATCAGTACCACAAGCGTATAATAGCCTACTAGATCTTATCTGAAAGAGAATCAACTCGCATATATCTGCATCAAAACAAGGATTTAGTTCATGCTGGATCCTTGCGACATGTACTGCAAACACAATTATGAGATAAAACACTGAACAAAGGATATCACTGGACCTATAATGCCTATAACTGATAATCAATTCTGTCTATACTATAGCACTTAATGACCCCTACAATCCTTTCCCTGAGACAAGCAAAGATATATATATATATCCCTGCAGTCTGCCAAGAAAAAAAAAACTACCATTAAGTTATTAACTCAGGGATGACTGCTAATAATTCATGTTTAAAAACAGGAAAATCTATCTGTATGGGTAGTAGGGAGATTCTCAATCACAGAATTAAAAAAACAAGAAGGGTAAAGCCCATACGACTCACATGCTTGACCTTGACCTTTACATGACCTTCAGGGTCAAGGTCAAATAACTAAACCTAGCAATGACATCATACACTAAGAACTGCTTTACACATGTTTCCTACCAAAATACATGTGACCTTGACCCAAGGTCAAGGTCATCCAAGGTCATGCAACACAAAGCTGTTAATTCAAGACATAGGAAGTACAATGGTGCTTATTGGCTCTTTCTACCATGAGATATGGTCACTTTTAGTGGTTCACTACCTTATTTTGGTCACATTTCATAAGGGTCAAAGTGACCTTGACCTTGATCATATGTGACCAAATGTGTCTCATGATGAAAGCATAACATGTGCCCCACATAATTTTTAAGTTTGAAACAGTTATCTTCCATAGTTCAGGGTCAAGGTCACTTCAAAATATGTATACAATCCAACTTTGAAGAGCTCCTGTGACCTTGACCTTGAAGCAAGGTAAACCAAACTGGTATCAAAAGATGGGACTTACTTTGCCCTATATATCATATATAGGTGAGGTATTCAATCTCAAAAACTTCAGAGAAAATGTGAAAAATGTGAAAAATAGCTGTTTTTTAGACAACATTTAAGGCTCCTGCGACCTTGACCTTGAAGCAAGGTCAAGATGCTATGTATGTTTTTTGGGGCCTTGTCATCATACACCATCTTGCCAAATTTGGTACTGATAGACTGAATAGTGTCCAAGAAATATCCAACGTTAAAGTTTTCCGGATGGCCGGCCAGACGTCCGGACGGCCGGCCGGATGACTCGGGTGAGTACATAGACTCACTTTTGCTTCGCATGTGAGTCAAAAACTGTTCCGTTTTCTTCATATTCATCAGTCGACCAGTAGCAGTCATTTATGGTCTATTAGTTTGAGACTGAGAACAAGTGGAGACATATATCATGTGCTAATAGAGAGAGGGAGGGAGGGGGGGATGACAAGAGAAAGAGAGAGGGGGGAAGGGAGAGTGAGATGGGTTGTACATGTCAGTTGTAACACTAAAAATTGACAAAAAGAACTCTAAAATAAGAGGACATTTTGGGCAAGTTCAAACTTACCTTCAGTAAATCAATCTCTTTGATACAGTCTTGCCTGGCTTTGGCATCCATCATCTCAAAGATCTGCAAGCGTAATAACATATGTTGTGCCTGTACTAGTGATGTACCTATTAATCTCATACGTGACAGCATATGGTGAACTGTATGTACCCTTTCGGGGCATAAGGCCCACTTTTTTCCTCGAGTTTGACCCCTGCGCCTTGTATAAGAAGGGCCTAATCCGTGTGAAAAAAATCAAAGAGACCGCCTGAGTACCAGTCAAACAACTTTTGATAATGCATGTTTCAGCTACTAGGTACTACCCTGGCCAAGTTTCCTCTCAAGACATCAAAGAGACCGCCCCATAGGTTAAACTCGGTCACTGACCCCGGTGCAGGAAGTGTTTCCTCTCTCAGATCTATGCCAGGGGAACCACCTCTCATAGCAAAAACTGGGTCATTGACCCCTGGGAAGAAGGTCAGTGTCTAAACAAGGCAACCCAGCTATCACAATGGACCTGCCTTTGATCTCGCCGCACATTTCCACTCTGTATTCTTCCTTTGATGTGCGGCTTATTTTCATTCTTCGACCGTTTGTTACCGGTATACTTTTTTAATTTTGGTGCGCCCTATCGGCCCCCTGCGCCCAATGGGTGACTGGATTACAATTTTGTTTAAAAAGAAGGGGGTGCGCCTTATGCGCTGTAGCGCCTTGTAACCCGGAAAATACGGTAAACCAAATCATGAAATAAAGTTAATGTTCAATGCTATTTGTTAGAGAACATATGCAGTCTGCAGTCTTTTCTCAAAAAGCAAATTACACATTAAGTTTACATGAATATCTGCCCATGCAAATAATTTCCCAAAGCTCAGAATGTTAAGGACACATAACAGGATGCAGATCAAATCTAAGAATGTTCAATGTCTTGTAGTTATTAATATTTACCAAGCTAAAATTTAAGGAAATAACACAGTAAAAATATACATAAGATTTTACTTAACCCGTGCCCATTATCTCATTAAAGGCATATGTACGCGCTCCCGTGTTTACAAAGTGTAGTTTGCCCATAATCGATGTCAAACGCACCATAAGACCATATAATGACGATATGTCACCATGCGCGGACCATAATACATGCATTACAGCTTGTTCTAGCCTCTGAAAAAGTGAGGATGTCAACAAAGCCGCGGTGTTAGCTCCCTTGCATCAACGTTACATGTGTTGCCAAATCTATAAATAGGACGATCCAGATCAAAATGAAAATTAACATATCTCAACATTGAAGGGGTCCTAGACCACAATATTTTGCAGGGAACTTAATTTAGCATGTCTCCAGCTGTTGGTAAAGCAATTAGCGTGTATAGTCATCGAGTACATATGCCTTTAACCTTTCTTCACTGTCATATCGTTGTCGTCACGCAATTTTGACGAGTCTATTTTTGACGATTTTGACTTTTTTTGCGCTTTGGACGAAGCAACTCATTCTCCGTTACCTGGTGCTTTTAAAATCTAAATGCGATACCCGGAAGTGGTGAAATCCACCTGTGAAGAAATGGCGTAACTGTTTGATGTGCAGAAAATGGCGTTTAAGTCCCAGAGAGAAAACGGCGTAACTCTACCAGAGAGTATGTACTTCACAGTCTCCGACTCTACTGATCAGAGAAATTGGCCACAAATTGATGAAACAGTTTGAACACTTTTCTCTCTCTCATGAAGAGTTGTAGAAATTGACTTATGCCACAATTACGTGCCGACAATAATATATATATATATGCTATCACATACACATTTTTTGGTCAAATTTCTTCAAAGAAAAAACACCCTCCAGAAGTAATTATTAAATCACTTGACAGTTGCAACTGTCAGTATCACCATGCAGTTACCTGAACTTTTTTGAGTGCCACAGTACTGTTGTTGTGTCGACATCGTGCCCTATATACTTCAGAAAACTGTCCTTTGCCGATTTTCTTGTCAATGACGAAGTTGTTCAGATTGCTGTAAATGTTGTCGTCTGATGCCCCTGCGCCTTGATCAAAGTCCATTTCTTCATCTTGTGTAGCCATCCTGTTTTTACAAAAAGGGATATAATTATATATCATACTGACATATATATGCACAGCCTTGCGGTGACTATGACATTACAAGTAATTTTCTACGACTGATTTGTTAAAGTCACAGACACAAACTTGAATCTCAAAACACACAGCTCTAAAAGTCCAACAAATGGTGTACTCGCCTGTGGCTAGTAATTCCGAAAATTTACTATCCAGAGACTGAGAGAGCAAACTTTTACTAAGCCAAACCAACACTTTGTTTCAGCAACTTTACTCGCATCTGGCGAGTAGATGAACATTTCTACTCGCAGGTTACATGTTTCTACTCGGTCACCATGGCGAGTAAAATACTCGCCACTTTCAGGCCTAATACACTGTCATTTCCTCGCGAGACATACATGTACATGTACACAAAATACATAGCTTTTATGTGACACAGTGCATTGCGTTTTGACATCTTCTCTTTGACATCTTCTCAAACATTCTTTTGCTTTTGACATCAGGTTTCTGTTTAGGCCTAAAAAAAAAATAGGTGTGGTTACGGTAACCCGACCTACCCTATTTTTAGGGGCCGACCCTATAACTTTTTATCACATTTGTAAAAAAAAATAAAAAAAACCACACAAGAAAACCAGTGCAGAAAACGCAATGAAAGCGAAAGCGCCCGAGTCGCACACTTATTTCCCTGTCAAGTAAGTTTAATTTGTACACATTAGAAAAAAAAGTAAAAATAAAAAAAAAGTGATTGCCTACCTTCCTACCCTATTTTTTTTGGCTATGTTACCGTAACCACACCTATTTTTTTTGGCTATGTTACCGTAACCACACCTATTTTTTTTGGCTATGTTACTGTAACCACACCTATTTGTTTTGGCTATGTTACCGTAACCACACCTATTTTTTTGGCTATGTTACCGTAACCACACCTATTATTTTTTTTGGGCTATGTTACCGTAACCACACCTATTATTTTTTGGCTATGTTACCGTAACCACACCTATTATTTTTTTTGGCTATGTTACCGTAACCACACCTATTATGTTTTGGCTAGGTTACCGTAACCACACCTATTATTTTTTGGCTATGTTACCGTAACCACACCTATTATTTTTTTGGGCTATGTTACCGTAACCACACCTATTTTTTGACTATGTTACCGTAACCACACCTATTATTTTTTTGGCTATGTTACCGTAACCACACCTATTATTTTTTTGACTATGTTACCGTAACCACACCTATTTTTTGACTATGTTACCGTAACCACACCTATTATTTTTTGGCTATGTTACCGTAACCACACCTATTATTTTTTTGACTATGTTACCGTAACCACACCTATTTTTTTTGACTATGTTACCGTAACCACACCTATTATATTTGTTTGGCTATGTTACCGTAACCACACCTATTATTTTTTGGCCCTATGTTACCGTATAAACCACACCTATTTTTTGGGGGGGCCTTAGAAGAGAGGGTCAAGAAGACACATCTTGGTTTGCTTTTTAAATCACTGTTCATTTCGTTGAACACATTCTTCAGAATCACGTTTACCTCCCAGTCCTAGTCAAAATAATCTCCAAATAATAAAAAATAATGAGTGATGCAAAAGTAAGTAACATGATGTCACTCCCTTAACCTTCCCTTGAAAAGTGAGGACTTGAAGTTAGGGCAAAGAAAGAGTTCTAAATCTTTTTAAATGACACGACAGCATTTTGTTCACTCTGAAGAATTAGGCTGATCATCATTGGTTCAGACCTAATTTCCGATAGTTTTAGTAACAAAAGAGAGAGAGAGAGAGAGAGAGAGAGAGAGAGAGAGAGAGAGAGAGAGAGAGAGAGAGAGAGAGAGAGAGAGAGAGCAGTCAAGGCTGCCTTTTTTTAAAGACAGGAAAACAAATTCTGAAACATTCTTGAAGATGTTGGTTTGTTTGGATGTTTGCCCAATAGACCTTTTTCATATAACCTTTGCCCCCAGCGTTTCGACCAATCAGATTTTAGGGCACGGCAGCCTCTCTCTGATAACCGGAACTAGGGGGCAATAGGTGCCTGGCCTGAAATACCTCTTTCACTTTCGATGCTCGAAGATTACTTTGCCAGAGGATTACTTTGAGAAATTCTGCAAGAAAACGGATTATCTTGTTCAAAATCATGAACAAAAAGTCAAGGACATGCACGAAGGTATGGTTTGAAACGGCTATTGGTGGTATATGGACGAAAGACTTGACGAACTTCCCCTGCATAAGCGAGGGTGCGTATCGCTAGCGCTACATGTCATGTCATTTGTGCTGAGTGTCATTTGTCCTACGTGTCATTTGTGCTACGTGCCGCTATCGCTACGTTGATTAGTGCTACAAATAATTTGTCGATGAGTCGCTATCATTCGTTCATTATCACTACGTGTCGACAGCACTACATCTTTTAGCGCGACGTGTCATTATCGCTACGTGTCAATACCACTACTTACTGACGACTCTCTCTTTCTCATTTTTTCAGTCTCTCGCTCTCACTCGTGGTTTGTGTGTGTATATGTATGTCTGTGTGTGCGTGTGTCTGTCTGTTTCAGTGTGTGTGTGTGTGTGCCTGTGTGTGTGTGTGTGTGTGTGTGACTCTCTCTATCTCTCTCTATCTCTCTTGCTCACTCGCTCGCTCACTCACTCTGTCTCTCTCTCTGCCTCTCTCTCTTTCTCTCTCTCTGTGGCCTTAATAATAAACCATTCCGAGTTCTGAGTTCTCTCTCTGCCTCTCTCTCTCTCTCTCTCTTCTCTCTCTCTCTCTTTAGGAATATTTTGTTGTTCCTTTCAATTTGCCAGAGATTTGTAATTTTCGGAAGAAAGTCTCTGCATGATTTTCAGTTGTTTCTTTCGGATTTTGATCTTTTTACAAAAAAGGGCTTTGTTTTTGACTAATTGTAAGACAGTGTTATGGCATATATTTGTAAATGGAAATATTGACACAAGGTATAACCGAGGATATTGAAACCTTTTCTTCTCTCCCAAATTCGTTTATGAAATGAGAGGGGGGGAGAGAGAGGGGGGGATTGACAGACAGAAAAAGCGCGAGAAAGCCGAAGAGAGAGACAGTTAAAAGGGATGGAGGGTGCTTTTTATTTTATGGTTGGTTGGTTTTAGTTCTTAAAGCACTGTTTTTGACAATAGTTTTCATTCGGTAAAAGCCAAATTCAATTACCGCTCTCTCTCTCTCTCTCTCTCTCTCTCTTCATTACACACACACACACCGCACACACACACACACACGTACACACGGTATCGTACACACAAACTCACACACAGAAAAACATCCGTGTATGTATATACGGTATCATGCGAGAGAGAGAGAGAGAGAGGTAGAGAGTGGGGAGGGGGAAATCCAAGATTAAGGGTGGGTACGAAGTCAACGTAGTTGGCATCGCTGATAGCCGTGCCATTGCCAGACACGAAGTGACTCGAGCAGACTTTTCAATGGCACGACAAACCCCTGTCGTCGGATTGCTAGCACCCATCGCGTCCTTCGCTGTTACGCCTTCGCACTTGCACCCATCGGAAAGCCATACAATGACAAATTCTGTCCACCGTATTTCTCTTTCTTCATTCCACTGTTGCACTTGCAGTTGCAAACACAACAGTTTGCCTCGTCGTCTCCGCACTTGACTTTGCACCAAGCCTCGTTGTCGATTTTTCCTTTTGCCCCCTAGTTCCGGTAGATCTGACAATAAACTTCACAGCGCATGCGCCAAAATTTAAGTGAAAAAGGTCTATTGCCAAAGCACTATAATCCTGGCAGAATTAATTAACAATTTCAGGATGAAATTATTTCAGAATGAACTCAATTAGTAGGCAGATAAAAAGAAAAGAGTGCAACCAGATATGCTTTGATGGGGAAGCGTGGACTTACTCAAAACCGGCATAAAAAAAATATATTTTGGTAATCGCCGGTTACAAGTGCGCCGTACAGACAAACATGGGCTACACGTCGACTTTCGTGACTAGCTAACACGTTTTTAACCTGTCTAAATAAACATTATCACATATCGGGGGACAGGTCACTGAAAGAACTGGTCAGATGTGACACCTAGTGCACCAAAACAGCTATGAACATTGCAACTGGTCAGTTTTCTTTTCTCAACATCAAATAACAAACCCTCACAGCTCCATTTCTCCCGAACTACCACTGAACCAGCCATGTTTGTTGACATTGCCTACCCTCGTAAAAGACGGACAGAAAAACCCACTGTTCCCCCCACAGACACAAAAATGTGCACATTTACACCAAATTAGTGCTGGAGACCAGTTCAATATTCCCAAAGCCTCACCTTATGTGGTGGACGGAATAAAAAGCGGCAGATTTCAAGAGTACGATCGAGCGATGCCAACCCAGCAAGAATTTAGAGGAAGTGCGCGACTGCGCATGCGTACTTTTTTGTCAATAACCTGCGGCCACTGTGGGGGGAAGATAATGGTAAAATGTTTGTTTCCGTTTGCACCGACGAGTTATAAAATTGTGGGAATCGCGGAAGGGATTTCTTTCTTTAAAATTCTAAACGGTTGTCTCAGCGTTCCACAATGTTCTTTATGTTTAGGCCATAAAAAAAAAGTGTGGTCAGTTACGGCACTCGGATAGACTAGAATCATAGGTCCGCCCTGGTGACGGTAACCCGACCTACCCTATTTTTAGGGGCCGACCCTATAACTTTTTATTACATTTGTCAAAACAAAACAAAAAATAAAAACAAGAAAACGAGTGCAGAAAACGCAATGAAAGCGAAAGCGCTCGAGTCGTCATGCAGTTCAAAACAAGTTGTTCAAACTGAAAGAATAGGGCCTATCCATAGTCGCACACTTATTTCCCTGTCAAGTAGGTTTAATTTGTATACATTAGAAAAAAAAGTGATTGCCTACCTTCCTACCCTTTTTTGTTTGGCTATGTTACCTTAACCACACCTATTTTTGTTGTTGTCTTACGTCAGTTTACTGTGGCCGCTAAAAAGTCGTCTGGCTTCAGAAACTTGAAGGCACCGGTATAGTGTCCGCTCCCCTTGGAAGTTATTTTCAGTGAAACTAGCGAAGTGCGAATAATATTGATTGTCAGTCTCGTTGACACAGCCGGCCACTTTTAATTACACCAGTGCCAGAAGTACCGGGGACCCCGGCTTTCAGCCAGCTACTTTTGACAATGAGTACCGTGACTGACTACACTGACTCGGCGGAGACTCGGTGAAAAGCCGGGCTACACCTTAGAAATAAACTCGACCGTCACGTTTTACTTTTGTGTGGATGGATTTGATTACTACCGGCTGCAAAACTCAACTAAAACTAGCCTTTCCCCTTTTTTCACCTCTAGTACTATCTCTACTTCCCCTCTGTTCCTTTTTACCCTCTGGCACCCCCGCCCCCCCCCCCTTAACCCCCCCCCTTAACCCCCCCCCCCCCCCGCCGATCGATTTTATGGATACTCATGATTGTACCTCTTTCTTGAATTGGGTCAGGGATCTGAGAATGACCCTAATGATAATATTTATTTGTTTTGCCCTAGCTGTTCTCCGGCTAATCGACGCAAATCAGGCAGATATCAAGAATAGTCTTCACAATTAACTACTTTCGTAACCAATCCACCATTTACGAACATGAAAATGAGGTTGACCCACTGGAAAAGTCAAAAGAAAAAAGTATCGCTTTTTACAACGATTGTGCTTCCGTTTAATTAAACTGCTAAGGATCTTTCCCTTTTAACAGTTTCCTTGAAATGTGTACACTATTCTCTAACATTGCTCCTAAATTAACTGATCAACTTCCCAAAACCTTCGCTTATCACCAGATAATGGGTTTAGTAGGAAAGTACGTCACAGTCACAGTTGTTGCAAAAGACAGGATGCAAACATCCGGACTTAGCTTAAAGATACACATCCGGAGTTAACTTAAAGATACACGCATTCTGACTTCGCTTAAAGACACAGCCCCATTCGAATTCTCACTGTGTAGATCTCACAGAGATATTACAATAACATTAAATGACTAGAACAATCTAAAATCAAAATGTCAACAACAACACCATCAACAAAGAATGAAAATCGTTCTCACCTTCACACCCCCCCCCCCCCCACTCAATTTGTAAACACACAACACTGTTATCACTGTTATCTGACCTTCAAAGAGAACAATACGGCGCGATATTGAACGAGTTGTGTGTAGACCAACCCCAGCTGATTGTTGGGACGGAAGATAGGCCATGGCATATTAACCTCAGCTGACCGTCACCGAATTGAACGAAACAACGCACTATCAATGTGTCAATACAGGTACCTTTCATGAAACCGTTGACCTGAAAATCCAGCCCGCCCGGACAGGTGAACTTTTGCGTCGAACATTGGTATAGCGTTCGATGAGTTGGTGTTTTTAGGGCGAAACGACACTACCGACAATATAAGTGTTAAACTTAAAGGCTTACTAACTTACTCCCTTGTTTACAAAGTATAGTTTGCCCACAATCGATGTCAAACGCACCATATGACCATATAATGACGATATGTCGTCATGCGCGGACCATTTACGTGCATTTCAGCTTGTTCTAGCCTCTGAAAAAGTGAGGATGTCAACAACGACACGGAGTTCTCTCCCTTGCGTCAACAGCGCATGTGTTGCCAAATCTATAAATAGGACGATCCAGATCAAAATGAAAATTAACATATCTCAACATTGAAGGGGTCCTAGACCACAATATTTTGCAGGGAACTTAATTTAGCATGTCTCCAGCTGTTGGTAAAGCAATTAGCGTGTATAGTCATCGAGTACATATGGCTTTAAAGACACTCCTTTTCTCGTGTAAACAGTTACGCTCACAGACCTGGCCACACTTTCACATGGGATACGACTATCCCTCTTCTCAGTAACATACACAAAATGAACAGACCTGGCCACACTTTCACATGGGATACGACTATCCCTCTTCTCAGTAACATACACACAATGAACAGACCTAGCCACACTTTCACATGGGATACGACTATCCCTCTTCTCAGTAACATATACACAATGAACAGCCTGGGCACACTTTCACATGGGATACGACTATCCCTCTTCTCAGTAACATACACACAATGAACAGCCTGGCCACACTTTCACATGGGATACGACTATCCCTCTTCTCAGTAACATACACACAATGAACAGCCTGGCCACACTTTCACATGGGATACGACTATCCCTCTTCTCAGTAACATACACACAATGAACAGCCTGGCCACACTTTCACATGGGATACGACTATCCCTCTTCTCAGTAACATACACACAATGAACAGCCTGGCCACACTTTCACATGGGATACGACTATCCCTCTTCTCAGTAACATACACACAATGAACAGCCTGGCCACACTTTCACATGGGATACGACTATCCCTCTTCTCAGTAACATACACACAATGAACAGCCTGGCCACACTTTCACATGGGATACGACTATCCCTCTTCTCAGTAACATACACACAATGAACAGCCTGGCCACACTTTCACATGGGATACGACTATCCCTCTTCTCAGTAACATACACACAATGAACAGCCTGGCCACACTTTCACATGGGATACGACTATCCCTCTTCTCAGTAACATACACACAATGAACAGCCTGGCCACACTTTCACATGGGATACGACTATCCCTCTTCTCAGTAACATACACAGACCTGGCCACACTTTCACATGGGATACGACTATCCCTCTTCTCAGTAACATACACACAATGAACAGCCTGGCCACACTTTCACATGGGATACGACTATCCCTCTTCTCAGTAACATACACACAATGAACAGCCTAGGCACGCTTTCACATGGGATACGACTATCCCTCTTCTCAGTAACATACACAGACCTAGCCACACTTTCACATGGGATACGACTATCCCTCTTCTCAGTAACATACACAGACCTGGCCACACTTTCACATGGGATACGACTATCCCTCTTCTCAGTAACATACACAGACCTGGCCACACTTTCACATGGGATACGACTATCCCTCTTCTCAGTAACATACACAGACCTGGCCACACTTTCACATGGGATACGACTATCCCTCTTCTCAGTAACATACACAGACCTAGCCACACTTTCACATGGGATACGACTATCCCTCTTCTCAGTAACATACACAGACCTGGCCACACTTTCACATGGGATACGACTATCCCTCTTCTCAGTAACATACACAGACCTAGCCACACTTTCACATGGGATACGACTATCCCTCTTCTCAGTAACATACACAGACCTAGCCACACTTTCACATGGGATACGACTATCCCTCTTCTCAGTAACATACACAGACCTGGCCACACTTTCACATGGGATACGACTATCCCTCTTCTCAGTAACATACACAGACCTGGCCACACTTTCACATGGGATACGACTATCCCTCTTCTCAGTAACATACACAGACCTGGCCACACTTTCACATGGGATACGACTATCCCTCTTCTCAGTAACATACACACAATGAACAGCCTGGCCACACTTTCACATGGGATACGACTATCCCTCTTCTCAGTAACATACACACAATGAACAGCCTGGCCACACTTTCACATGGGATACGACTATCCCTCTTCTCAGTAACATACACACAATGAACAGCCTGGCCACACTTTCACATGGGATACGACTATCCCTCTTCTCAGTAACATACACACAATGAACAGCCTGGCCACACTTTCACATGGGATACGACTATCCCTCTTCTCAGTAACATACACACAATGAACAGCCTGGCCACACTTTCACATGGGATACGACTATCCCTCTTCTCAGTAACATACACAGACCTGGCCACACTTTCACATGGGATACGACTATCCCTCTTCTCAGTAACATACACACAATGAACAGCCTGGCCACACTTTCACATGGGATACGACTATCCCTCTTCTCAGTAACATACACACAATGAACAGCCTGGCCACACTTTCACATGGGATACGACTATCCCTCTTCTCAGTAACATACACAGACCTGGCCACACTTTCACATGGGATACGACTATCCCTCTTCTCAGTAACATACACAGACCTGGCCACACTTTCACATGGGATACGACTATCCCTCTTCTCAGTAACATACACAGACCTGGCCACACTTTCACATGGGATACGACTATCCCTCTTCTCAGTAACATACACAGACCTGGCCACACTTTCACATGGGATACGACTATCCCTCTTCTCAGTAACATACACAGACCTGGCCACACTTTCACATGGGATACGACTATCCCTCTTCTCAGTAACATACACAGACCTGGCCACACTTTCACATGGGATACGACTATCCCTCTTCTCAGTAACATACACAGACCTGGCCACACTTTCACATGGGATACGACTATCCCTCTTCTCAGTAACATACACAGACCTGGCCACACTTTCACATGGGATACGACTATCCCTCTTCTCAGTAACATACACAGACCTAGCCACACTTTCACATGGGATACGACTATCCCTCTTCTCAGTAACATACACAGACCTGGCCACACTTTCACATGGGATACGACTATCCCTCTTCTCAGTAACATACACAGACCTGGCCACACTTTCACATGGGATACGACTATCCCTCTTCTCAGTAACATACACAGACCTGGCCACACTTTCACATGGGATACGACTATCCCTCTTCTCAGTAACATACACAGACCTGGCCACACTTTCACATGGGATACGACTATCCCTCTTCTCAGTAACATACACAGACCTGGCCACACTTTCACATGGGATACGACTATCCCTCTTCTCAGTAACATACACAGACCTGGCCACACTTTCACATGGGATACGACTATCCCTCTTCTCAGTAACATACACAGACCTGGCCACACTTTCACATGGGATACGACTATCCCTCTTCTCAGTAACATACACAGACCTGGCCACACTTTCACATGGGATACGACTATCCCTCTTCTCAGTAACATACACAGACCTGGCCACACTTTCACATGGGATACGACTATCCCTCTTCTCAGTAACATACACAGACCTGGCCACACTTTCACATGGGATACGACTATCCCTCTTCCCAGTAACATACACACAATGAACAGACCTGGCCACACTTTCACATGGGATACGACTATCCCTCTTCTCAGTAACATACACACAATGAACAGACCTGGCCACACTTTCACATGGGATACGACTATCCCTCTTCTCAGTAACATACACAAAATGAACAGCCTGGGCGCTAACTGTGCGCAGTGGGAATTTATGAACGAAATCATGTCGTAAAAGCCACCAGTATTTTTTTCAAGGAATTAATTCATTAACACATTTCAAATCACCACAGCAAGTAGTCATTGTTGGTATGTGTCCAAGTGAAGTGGGGATATGGTCTTATCCCAAGTAACAGTCTGGCCAGAGCTGAGATTTATTTATTTATTTATTTATTTATTCATTTGCTGTTGCTTTTCGGGTCCAGCGGACCATAACAGGCCAAATCAGGACCCCCAGTTCTGAGATGGTGAGTCGAATTGTTTTCAGGAACAGGAATGTGCATTTAAAGAAAAGGTGAATACAAAATAAGATCATGAAACCGAAGGTGAAAATTGGTCTGTTTGATAGACAGTCTTTGTAAAAGTAATCCAATCAGTCACTTACTGCATGTTAGAAGTTGAAACCCTTGTCTCAGTGATTGCATAATGTATGTAGCGACGTAATACACGTACAACGTAGGACCAGCTGATATGAGCCCATACCCTAATTGAGTTGTTCCCTGGTTGTTGTTGTTCCTACTGGGATTTTGTTGATGAATTAATTTCGTAAAAGCCTCCAGTAGTTTTTTTGCAAAAGAAATTGATTCTTTCAAAAAAAAAGTCTAACTGACAACAGCAAGCAGTCAGGGTGTTGCGTGTTGGTATGTGACCAAGTGGATGAATGGTCTTAAGGCCTTCTTTAATTGATCCCGAAGTCGACTTCGCGAAAACTTCGCAAAATCTTATTACCGCAAATCATTCAGTGCCAAAGCTTCTTGCAGCCAGCTTCGTGAAGTAGACTTCGCGCGGTCGGTTTTGCCAAATTAAGTTGAGGCTTCTTCATTTCCACGCCTGGCCAGATCTGAGATCTTGAGCGGTACTTTACACCCCCGTGTGTATAGGATTCGGTCGATGTGTTTGTTTGTTTGTGTGTGTGTTTGTGTTCGCATATAGATCTCAAGAATGAACGGACCGATCGTCACCAAACTTGGTGAACAGGTTCTATACATTCCTGAAACGGTCCTTACAAAAATTGGGACCAGTCAAACACACGGTTAGGGAGTTATTGGTGGATTAAGATTCTACAAGGACTTATAGAGGGACATATTAATGGTCAAAGGGAAATAACCTTCTCAGTTGCTGGCAGTGAGAATGGTAAGGACGGGGGTGTTTTTCCTACCTCGGAGGAATTTCTTGTTTATTACAGGATGGAGTTGAACTTGTTTACTTTGAAGACTATTTTGTAATTCCTCACATATCCGTCCAGACGCCCCCCGCGGGTTAGGGGGAGTCCCATATTGGTTGGGACAGAGATCTGTAGCCTTGCTACAGTATCTCTGGTTGGGACGAGAAAGAATTTACCCGATGCTCCCGAGCATGTCGTAAGAGGCTACTAACGGATTCTGTTTCTCCTTTTACCCTTGTTAAGTGTTTCTTGTATATAATATAGTCAATGTTTGTAAAGATTTTAGTCAAGCAGTATGTAAGAAATGTTAAGTCCTTTGTACTGGGAACTTGCATTCTCCCAGTAAGGTAATATATTGTACTACGTTGCAAGCCGGCCCCTGGAGCAAATTTTTGATTAGTGCTTTTGTGAACAAGAAACAATTAACAAGTGGCTCTATCCCATCACCCACCCCCCCCTTCCCTCCGTCGCGATATAACCTTGAACGGTTGAAAACGACGTTAAACACCAAATAAAGAAAGAAAGAAATCCGTCCAGACCTTCTCTTGGGGTCACATCACCATATTCCACATGTACAGCCAAAGGATGTAGCTGATGTCGGCTGCGTTGATTGTTGAAAGAATACTGTCCTTGCTGTGAAGAATAATATGTAAATAATGATTATGATAATGGTAATAACAATTGTAATACAAATTGTAATAAAAATGCTAAAAATGCTGCTGCTGCTGCTGATGATGTATGATGATGATGATGATGATGATGATGTATGATGATGATGATGATGATGTATGATGATGTATGATGATGATGTATGATGATGATGATGATGTATGATGATGATGTATGATGATGATGATGATGATGATGATGATGATGTATGATGATGATGATGATGATGATGATTACACGTTTGTATAGTGCTATTAACCACCAAATGGCAATGTCAGGGCGCATTGCTAACATTAAAAATACATTGTACATTAAAGTAAAATCTGAACAAAAAGGTTACTTATATGAACGTTAAATCATAGACAAAGTACTTGGTCTTATGTATGACTTTCTACATCTCGAGTTGGAAGAAACAATGCCCGAAGCTAAATTATTTGTTGATTCACCTGAGTTATAGGGGAGTGTTAGACATGAGCAGTGTTAGGCCGTCCAGGCTTTGATGACCACAATTATGGTAGTGTCGATCGTGGTTGATCGTAGTCAAATTTCATGGTCGCAGTGGAGTCGAGTTCCAGCCAATAAGAAATGAAACTATCATTTTCTTGACTGTTCATAGAACAAGAGCAGTGGTTGATTTTTGTCTTGATTTATATTCCATATAGCGAGGATGAGTCGCGTAAGTATTTGATTTTTTTGTTTGTTCATTATCTTATTCTCATTTCGTTGTCCGTCCACTTCGATGACCGCTAGGTCGACGTACTAGGAAATATTGATATTAAATGTTCAAATTTAATTACCTGAATTGTATTTTGATACCTCGTTTTAGAATGTCATTTGGGAACGTCCCACTAGTCCGAGGGTTCACTAGTCCGAGGGTTCACTAGTCCGAGGGTTCACTATAGACGCTTGATTTTTCAGTTATTATACCGCCCCTTAAAAGGCGGTATATAGGTTTCACTGTGTCTGTCTGTCTCTGTGTGTGTGTCTGTCTGTATGTGTGTGTGTGTGTGTGTGTGTGTGTGTGTGTGTGTGTGTGTGTGTGTGTGTCTGTCCGCAAATAGATATCCGATGTTTGAGAACCGATTTCAATGAAATTATGTGTGAGGCTGTAGTACAACCCAGGCTCGATCCTCTCCATAATTCAGGTCGGTGGGATAACTAATTGACCCTCACGGGCAAAAGGAAACCCGAGGTGCTACATAATATGACTAAAAACCGTAGGCAGTTCGATCACGTAATTGTCCAGTCGGGGCGGTATCCTGATAAATTTAATATCCTTTCTTCAGTCAAAATATAAATAACTAAGTTTCTTGGGGGAAATAGTCTGAGATTTCTTCAGTCAAATATAAAACACCACATTATCTTTTTGAATGAAAACAACTCAGTGTTTTTATGAGAATATTCTTCGATTTGGTTCCCACAGTAGTGAAAAACACACGCACGCACGCACACGCACATCCACGCACACATACACCCACAAAATAAAAACAAATCAAATTAAATATCCTTTGTTCAAGCGTCAATAGTGAACCCTCGGACTAGTGAACCCTCGGACTAGTGGACCCTCGGACTAGTGAACCCTCGGACTAGTGGACCCTCGGACTAGTGAATCCTCGGACTAGTGAACCCTCGGACTAGTGAACCCCTCTCCAGCAGTATACCCGCTGTTGATGATTTTTTTCCCCCGACAAGATCATCAGATAACATGCATGTTCTTTCTATTATCTCCAGTTAGCTGAAACGGTTGGTCTAAGAAATTACACTATCTCACTTTCCTAATCCTAAGAGATATTGAAAGCCTTCTAACTGCAAATGTGGTCCTGTGCTTAACTTTTTTCGCCTGTGTTTTATGAATTACATTTGAAGGCCAGTATTTGTGAATTTGCAACACACACGCAAGCGCAGACACGGAAAGACAGACGAACAGACAAGCCTATGACCGGACAAACAGACCGATACCGATAACATTCAATCTCACAGTTATAGCAACACGATCGACAGACACATACACACACTCGGAAACAGGGAATGTTAGGAAACGCTGCCGTTGCTGAACTTTGGTTCAGTTTTGTGTGTTGCATGTAGGCCTAGTTGACTTATTTGTACTTTGTGGGAAAGTACCGATATTATATTTTGTAAACACAATATTTATGTTTGGACGAGAATGCAGGTGAACTTTCTAGTCCTGTCAAAACAAGTTGTTTACCACGTTGTTTTGAGTCGTGGGTTCGTGGCGTTCGCTCGGATTAATTGCGTCGGCGCTTTTGATGTACGTCACAGAGAACGTCACTATTCTAGTCCATGCGCAGTTCATCTAATTTTAGTTGTATCATGTTCGGTCTGGAATATTCTCGAGATTGAGTATTTACCATATAGGCCAGCGCAATTTGTAAAAAGCTTCTACTTTGAGTTCTGCTACGATGTGCAGTTGTATATGTATGGAATGCTAAATAAATCCTCGAACTCAATTTGACGAGTTGTTTTCTGCTGCTGCGAAGACGGGCGACGTAGAATAAAAGAACACAACTATACGACGTTTGAGAACTTGTGGCAATCTCAAGTGTCGTGTAACAGACACTAAACAGGCATATAGGCACACACTCACACTCTCTCTCTCTCACACACAAACACACACACACACGCACATACGCACGCACGCACATACGCACGCACGCACGCACGCACGCACGAACACACACACACACACACACACACGCACGAAAACACACACACACACACACACACACACACACACACACACACACATTTTATCGCTTTTATTTGAATGTATGTATATAACGTCACTGTGCTGACACATTGTCTTGGTAAAACAAGCCAAATAAACCTAACTTGTATTCAACGATTTTTCTTCATTTACGAGCTTATTGTGTGTGTATGTGTGTGTGTGTGTGTGTGTGTGTGTGTGTGTGTGTGTGTGTGTGTGTGTGTGTGTGTGTGTGTGTGTGTGTGTGTGAGTGTGTGTGTGTGATGGTGTGTGTTGGTTTACTTGTTTCTGTGTGTGTGTGTGTGTGTGTGTGTGTGAGTGAGTGTGTGTGTTTTGGTGTGTGAGTGCGTGTGCATTTTGTGTCCATCTTTCTGTCTAGCTAGCTGTCTGTCTGCACACATCTATATATATATACGACTTGTGTCTGTCTGTCTGTACGCGATGCACGGCCAAAGTTCTCGATGGATCTGCTTCAAATTTGGTGGGCTTATTCAGAGAGACCCCGGACACAACCTCATC
>NC_090259.1:11457555-11565055 GCF_037325665.1 Littorina saxatilis
GAGAGTGAGACTGAGAGAGGGAGACAGAAAGAGAGAGAGACAGAGAGAGACAGAGACAGAGAGAGACAGAGCGAGACAGACAGACAAACAGACAGACAGACAGACAGAGGAAGATACACATAGTAATTAAGGATTACGTGCTGCACGCACCGAGTTGTGGTGGTCAAAGTGACATGCACTGAACAGGTACATGTTAAATCTGGGTGGGGAGGCTACCTATGTACCTATTGTTTACAGATAATAAGCTCTACTACACTTTTTTGTAGTGTCTGTGGGATGTAGGTCTATTTTGATAGCTAGTTCGTTATAGATATAAAACCCGCTTTTATACTTTCTGTTTTGCCTTTGATGTATTTGTAAAACAAAAAACAAAAAACATGATGGTTGTACAACTGCGCTAGTAACGATGCACATGTACTTGTCCATGTCACTGAAATTTAAAAAAATAAAACTCTGGATTTTTTGTTAACTTTATTCTGTCTTAGAATTTTTTGTTTTTTTGTTTCAGTCTGTAAAAGCACATTCGTCTTTCACGTGGACATACACCCAGACAGGATGACATACACCCAGACAGGATGACATACACCCAGACAGGATGACATACACCCAGACAGGATGACATACACCCAGACAGGATGATGACATGCACCCAGACAGGATGACATACACCCAGACAGGATGACATACACCCAGACAAGATGACATACATCCAGACAGGATGACATACATCCAGACAGGATGACATACACCCAGACAGGATGACATACATCCAGACAGGATGACATACACCCAGGCAGGATGACATGCACCCAGACAGGATTACATACACCCAGAGAGGATGACATACACCCAGGCAGGATGACATACATCCAGAGAGGATGACATACACCCAGACAGGATGATGAAATACACCCAGACAGGATGACATACACCCAGACAGGATGACATGCACCCAGACAGGATGACATACACCCAGACAGGATGACATACACCCAGACAAGATGATGACATACACCCAGACAGGATGACATACACCCAGACAGGATGACATACACCCAGCCAGGATGACATACATCCAGACAGGATGACATATACACCCAAGCAGGATGACATGCACCCAGACAGGATGACATACACCCAGACAGGATGACATACACCCAGACAGGATGACATACACCCAGACAGGATGACATACACCCAGACAGGATGACATACACCCAGACAGGATGACATACACCCAGGCAGGATGACATACACCCAGGCAGGATGACATACACCCAGACAGGATGACATACACCCAGACAGGATGACATACACCCAGACAGGATGACATACACCCAGACAGGATGACATACACCCAGACAGGATGACATACACCCAGACAGGATGACATACACCCAGACAGGATGACATACACCCAGACAGGATGACATACACCCAGACAGGATGACATACACCCAGACAGGATGACATACACCCAGACAGGATGACATACACCCAGGCAGGATGACATACATCCAGACAGGATGACATATACACCCAAGCAGGATGACATGCACCCAGACAGGATGACATACACCCAGACAGGATGACATACACCCAGGCAGGATGACATACACCCAGGCAGGATGACATACACCCAGACAGGATGACATATACCCAGACAGTATGACATACACCCAGGCAGGATGACATACACCCAGACAGGATGACATGCACCCAGACAGGATGACATACACCCAGGCAGGATGACATACACCCAGACAGGATGACATACACCCAGACAGGATGACATACACCCAGACAGGATGACCGCGTTCTGTGCAGAGTGGGAACGTTTTGCACAATTAATTGCGCATCTTGGCATAGCTGTCAAACATACATGTCATCAAAGCCCGTCCCTAATTGAGACCGAAGTCGAAGAAGAGTGCTTTTTGATTTAAGATGGACGTAGAAATCAGACTCGATACCGAAGTGAAGGATGTGTTTGTCGGCTTTGGTTGACCCAAAGTGTAACAACTATAACTACCTACCTGAGCAGTGCATAAACAAATATCATAACATGTCCAATGTCCAAAACAGAGGAAGCTGCAGACAAACTTCACTTTAAATGCTGAAAAACACAAACAAACAAACAACCAAACAAACAAGCATTTAAACAAACAAACAAACAAGAAAGCAAACAAACAAACAAACAAGAAAGCAACACACAAAAAGCAAACAAAAAACAAACTAACAAAACAAAATGCAAGAAATGTGCAGTTTTGATATCATGAAAATCTGAACAGGAAAGCAACCGAAGTCCATAATATTGATGAACCTGTGGTTCGCCCAAGCCCTTTTCTGATAAAGTCAAGGTCACAAATATTTAAAAAGAAAAGCTTTTATTCAGTTTATTCAAGAGGATGAGGAGGATTAAAAGCAAAGCATTAGAAGGAAAAAGTCAGGCGTAATTTTTCCTTAGGCCAAAAAAAAAAATAGGTGTGGTTACGGTAACATAGCCCCAAAAAATAGGGTAGGAAGGTAGGCAATCACTTTTTTTTTAAAAACTTTTTTTCTAATGTGTACAAATTAAACCTACTTGACAGGGAAATAAGTGTGCGACTCCGGCGCTTTCGCTTTCATTGCGTTTTCTGCACTCGTTTTCTTGGTTTTGTTGTTGTTGACAAATGTAATAAAAAGTTATAGGGTCGGCCCCTAAAAATAGGGTAGGTCGGGTTACTGTAACCACACCTATTTTTTTTATAGGCCTTATCACAGTTAAAAGAAACAGCAATTGTAACCTTCGAAACTATCACAAGTACGCCAACCTAATGGTCTTTGTAGTTGCCTAAATGCGAACAATAAAGTTAGTGACAATGAAAACGACAAAAACTACACCCAGTGAAATCTTGACTCCTCGATATCAAGAAGACACGTGTCGAGGACAAAAGGAAAGGTTATTTGACAATCCTACCCCTTTCTGCGTGTCCAAATGACAGTGCAGCTGTTAATTTGAGCTTATCATCGTCCGATATTAATTATTTTTACTCTTTTGACTTTATGCAAGAAGAAGATGAGGAAAAAAGAGAATAGACAGAGAATGAATTTGGATCCAGGTGTAGTGAATTAATACGCCCCTTGATATCTTTGCCCTCACTAATCTCAAAACAGATGGCCAGTTGATATTGATCAGTGATTGCCTAACACCGATTACCCACCTTTGATAACCTACCTTTTTGTCTTCTTTTTTATGTTGCGTATCGGAATGATAATGCAGTTGTTCGAGATAAGCATTGCCCGATAGTAAAGTCTGTTTAGCCATGCCCGATTCATAGTACAGTGGTAGGCGTGAGAGAGAACTAGACAAGACAAAGGTTACATAAGCACAGCTGAGAACGAAAACATTCAGTAGATCAATCGTCTTTCCATTGACAGTTTCAGTACTACAGTGTTGAACAAGGACAGTTGTAAAATCTAAAAGGCAACAGATTGTGACTGGCAATCAGCTGTGGAAACATAAACCGATATAGGAAAGGCAAGGAAATACAAACACCGTTTTGTGACAAGGTTTACGACAACACCGTCACACATACACGCATTCGTTCTTGAAAGGAAAAGTCTCAAGCGAAAGTCGACTCAGAAAGCAAAGAACAATGATGAAAATGACTCCTATGAAACTATGAATAGAATATGATTTAACAAACGATGAGGCAAATGAATACCATCGTATTTAAATGATACGCGCTGTGCATGCAACAAGTATTTTTTCGGTCAAATAGTGGAAGTACATGAACTTACGCTACAGTAGATACAGCAGACAGTTACAACAGCAACTGCAACATCATTAACATCGAAAGGACAAGGGAATCCGAAGATGAAGCCGTATTACCACCTATATTCAGTAGTTTTCTTGCTGTTATGTTTCCTTTATAAGGCAGCGGGCGCTCCATCCGCGTGGGACAATGGTAAGTCCAATTATTTCATAGATTTTAATTTTACATTGTTTAAAGATTAAATGAAAGAAGGTGTTCTATTGGATACTGTAATATTCACTTTATTGTTTTTGCTTGTTTGATATTGTCTGTTGTATTACACTCATCAAGTTTTTAATTTTGTTTATTTGTTCTTGAATTTCGTCTTCCTAAAGAACAAAATAACAAGGAATCGCACGAAATAAAGATTGATCTATCGATGTTTTCTTTATCTATCATTTACTTAATAATCTACTTGTTATATTTTGTTTTTATTTTATTCATTTATTGGTTTATTTATTTACTTATTTACTCCCTTAGTTATTTTTCTTGCTATTTCTTTAGATAGCCCCTTCGATAAAGCATTGTTTTTCATTCTATTTGTAAATAAATTATATAATTTTGTCTCTAGATTTATTATTTATATTATTTTCTTTTAACTAGTTTTTATTTACTGTTTTATTTACTTATCTATATGTGGTTGCTTAATGCTAGTTTGTATTTGTGACCCTCCACCACAAAATGAGTCGCATGTCACCTCGCGCGGTTCTGCACTAGGCTTAATATAAGTCCGGGGAGTGTCTGGTAACAGTGCGAGGGTCACCTTAGTCACAGGCTTATAACTCAAACAGTTTTCGCTCTTTTCTAAAACGGTTTTCACCACTGGATAGAGCATAAAACACTCTTTCGGAAAGTGAAAAAATATGAAAATCATGCAAAGGTGACATGCGACTCGTTCCGTGGTGGAGGGTCACATTTATTCACAACACTCACGTTTCTCCGCTTCTTACACAGGCAAACGCCAATTGCATGCGCCTTCAAACGACGCTTCGCAGACTATTCTTCTGCGGAGGTTGCGAGAGAAAGACACAGATGTCTCTCCAGCAACACTCTCGTTGGGAGATACAGACTTGAGAACAAGGCACCACCGTCATAGTGTCTTCCCTCCGCACGGCTTTCTATCCTCGTACCACAATCCTCGGCTGATGAGCATACCTCAGAGTGTGCTGTTTGCAAAATCCAGTGTCGAATCAAGTCATTTTGGGCGTCGTAGGGAGCATGTCAGTGGAGATGTTGTTGTTGGTGGAATCACCATAGTACCCACATCCCGCCACAAGTTTGCTGTGGAAAACACCAATGACAAATCTAGCGTAAGATCAAGCGATTTAGATTTTGGCCATCGTAAGAAACGTGTCGGCTCAGATCGCATTGTTGGTGTAAGCGTCATAGTGCCTTCAAGTCGCTACAAGCGTGCTGTCGACAACGCCAGTCTTAGTGTGTCAGTCTCAGCAAAGAGAGGTCGGCTTCTTCCCGAACACCTGCTGTTCAAAGCGGGCACTGGTGACTTGGACCTGCATCTCGATGGCAAAGAAAAAGAAAAAGTCAGCACGGATTTCTCCCTTATTGGAAGTCCTAGGACTCCCTTCAGCCGATACAAGCGATCCATAAATCCCATCAAGACAGTTGCGGATGTTGCAAAACGCCGGCGATACGTCGAGCGTCGAATTGTTCAAGCTATTAGGCTCTCCCAAAGGCGGGTCCACTTGCAGGAGGAACGTGTACAGAAAACCTTGGCAGCGAAGCAACGAAAAGAGCAACGCCGCAAGCACTATCTTCTGTTTGATCAACAACATCAGCGGCATCATCAACAGCAACAACAACAATCATCATCACCATCATATTCACCACCACCACCAACGTTATCGCAATCATCAGTATCAGTATCAGGAACACCACCAAATCAAGATACCACTACCAGACAGCAAGCATACTTATCCGACGTTACCAAGGAGACGGATAACATAGCAGCCTCGCAGCCAACAGAAAGCCAAGGACACGATTGGCGGAAAATGAGTGAAGCGGAGAGAGAAGATATGGTGCACAGAATGACCGACGAACAGTTGCTTCAGCTTCTGAACCAGGTGGACAAATCTCGACACCTACCGGACACGGACAGTCGATACAAGCAATCCTTTGATAAGATCAAGACCGTTGCGAATGTTACAAACCACCGGCTGTATGTGGAGCAGCGAGTTCTCCAAGACATGGGGCTTTTCTTACGGCGTATTCGCGTGCAGGAGTTAAAAAAGGAACGTCTACAGAAAATGCTGGCAGCGAAGCACCAACACGACCAACGTCGCAACCTGTATCTACTTCTTCGCCAACAGCAGCAGAAACAACAACAACAACAACAACAACAACAACAACAACAACAACAACCATCATCACCACCACCACCACCACCATCAGCAAATCAAGACACCCCTATCGGACAACATGCAGAGATATACGACGTTGCCAAGGAGACGGATAACATGGCAGCCCCGAAGCCAACAGAAAGCTACGGGCGAGATTTGCGGATAGAAGCCATGGTGCACAACATGACAAACGAGCAGTTGCTTCAGCTTCTGCACCAGTTGGAAAAAGCTCGCAACCAACCGGAGACAGTCAAAGTGACTATTGGCATCGCTGATACGTGTTGTATGGTTGGATAGACACGTTTTGAATCAATGTGGCCAAACGGAACAGCCATTTTCACTCCCTGTTGAGAGGGGGTTAGTTCGTCTAGCATGCAAAGCTCGATTCACATGGAATACGCACCTTGAGTGTCAAATAACAAGAAATGTTAAATTATTGAACGGTTAATTCGTGACAAAGCGAAATATTCACAAGAACTCCGACCTATCGGTCTTGTGGACAAACATGAGCCACAACAGACAAAAATCAATGATAACTGATGCTGTTACTTATCGTAGAATACTGTAAAGGTCGATTGTTTATTGCTTCGGCGATCTTGGAAACAACGCACATTCTAAGATAAGTCACAGCATTTAATTTCTTGAAATTATTCTTGATTTTCAACTTTAGCAATCTATGTCTATTTCGGATATACACGTAAAAACCGTAGGAGTTTCAAGCCATGAACAAAGAAGAAGAAAGGATATGCTGAGAGCAACACTTGGAATCGTAAGCAATGTTGTATCATATAAACACATAACACACACACAGCTGTACGCATGCGCAGAAAATACAGCATCTTTCTGACACTGCATGATTGTGGCATGGATATCAACAGGCCAGTATTCATTATTACACCCCCGGTATAGGGGTGTGTATAGGTTTCGCTCGATGTGTTTGTTTGTGTGTTTGTGTTCGCATATAGATCTCAAGAATGAACGGACCGATCGTCACCAAACTTGGTGAACAGGTTCTATACATTCCTGAGACGGTCCTTACAAAAATTGGGACCAGTCAAACACACGGTTAGGGAGTTATTGGTGGATTAAGATTCTACAAGGACTTATAGAGGGACATATTAATGGTCAAAGGGAAATAACCTTCTCAGTTGGTGGCAGTGAGAATGGTAAGGACGGGGGTGTTTTTCCTACCTCGGAGGAATTTCTTGTTTCTGACTAACAATAGAGCTTGCCGAGTGGTTCTCTCCCAGAATCGTGTGGTTTGTGGCCTGGGAGACACATTGACAACCGCATTTTGCACGTTGTGGATTAAGCACCACCACTGTAATTTCACATGTTTGAGATGCTAACATTTTATTTGGTTTGAGTTGAAGTAACACAACAACACACTCACACGAAGACATCGAAAAGGTTGTATAAATCTTTGATATAAACTGTGACTTCTTATGCATGCTTTAGGCCTGTCATTAATTTGGCGAAGTCAGCTACGCGAAGCCTGAAATTCAGTAAAAAGACTTACCGAAGTCTTCGCGAAGTCGACTTCGGGCTCAATTAGGGACCGCGGCTTTACGGCTAAGTGAACTAAGGCCAAAAAGAAAAATATGTCTGTTTCCGGTAACCCGACCGACCCTAATTTTAAGCGCCGACCCAAAAGGGTTTTTTTGCTTTTCGCACTCACGGAAAAAAAAAAAAAAAAAAAAATGAAGTCAAGTATTCTTTATATAGTTTCAATATATCTGGGTCAAAAACATGTGCTAAATAATTGTAAGTAAACTAAGGAAGCGTTTAAAAAAATAAAAATACGTAAAAAGACGTTTACAAAACGTAAGAAAAAGGTAAAAAAAATAAAACAATAAAATTAAAAAAACTGACCGACCGACCCTATTTTTTTTGTGTCGATGTTACCGGAAACAGATATATTTTTCTTTTTAGCCTAAACAAGAGCTACTTATGGCAACTGCTACTCGATAGAATGTGTTTCACAATAACCCTTTCCCTTCTGTTATAAAACAAAAAGACAGAAGCCTTGTTCCCAAATGACCACTGTGTTATTGTTGGAATACCTGTGGACCGGCACGGTTGGCCTAGTGGTAAGGCGTCCGCCCCGTGATCGGGAGGTCGTGGGTTCGAACCCCGGCCGGGTCATACCTAAGACTTTAAAATTGGCAATGTAGTGGCTGCTCCGCCTAGCGTCTGGCATTATGGGTTAGTGTTAGGACTGGTTGGCACGGTGTCAGAATAATGTGACTGTATGAGACATGAAGCCTGTGCTGCGACTTCTGGCTTGTGTGTGGCGCACGTTAAATGTCAAAGCAGCACCGCCCTGATATGGCCCTTCGTGGTCGGCTGGGCGTTAAGCAAACAAACAAACAAACAAACAAATACCTGTGTAGCCTATCTGACTTTGCCTTTGTGTATTTTGATTGTTATACGCATGACGAATTCGTTGTGCACACATATAGACCTACAGATGGATTTCCCCCACACCTGAGCTGTGCACTGGTGTGAGATCCCATACCGATTTAATTTCGGTTTTCTTGTGTCCCACCGAAATTTGTACCGGTATACCCACATTTTAGCAGGAGAACCTGGCTATTGAGTCAGTTTTCCATCAGTGAACGAAGCCACAGTTATCCTTTATTTTTTTCATGAGAGGAAAGAAATAAGGCGGTCAACATGTTCTGGTTTTATCGATTCTATCCAATTAAATTTTGTCAAAACGTCCCAAGCAGTGGAGAAAACACACTCTGATGGCACAATCCTTGCCATAATTGTATTCGGGTGTTTTCGACGATCGCCACAGAAACGCACGAGGAATGAATTCCGGTGCGAACAGGTATGGAGGACGTAAACCGGTACTTTGTCTTCAAGCCGGATTGATCGGTGTTTCTGTAATCCACTGCAAGCTTTAGTTTTGCTCTACCAGTGATGTGTATGTTCTTTTGTATATTGACTGACATTTTTGATGCCACCAAAAGAAGAAGATAAGAGTTATTCAGAGGCTCTATAAGCTCAAGTATGTTAGGCCCCCCAAAAAATAGGTCTGTTTACGGTAACCCGACCGACCCTATTTTTTTCGCGCGACCCTAGACTTTTTTTTGGCATTTGGGAAAAGAAAAAAAAATTTTTTTTAAATCTTGTGTTTTTTTGCAAAATAACGTAAAAATATGTTTTTTTGGAAAAAAAAAATCCCGACCTACCGACCCTATTTTTTTGGCCTATGTTACCGTAAACAGACCTATTTTTTTTTTGGCCTTATGTTTCACCTTCACCGTTTATTGTGTGTCTACTGTCTGCTGTGTACTGTATTCAGGGGTGGATCACATAATTTTTAAGGGGGGTTTCCAAATTTCTTTTAGGGAAAATTGGACGATGCGATAAGGGGGTACGGGGGCATGCCCCCCCCCCCTGAAAATGTTGATAAAAACAAGGAACATGGAGCAATCTGGTGCAATCTGAGCATCAGTTCTTCTCTATTGTCAAATTTATTTATGTCTTCTTTTTTCTCTTTTTTATTTATTTATTCTATTTTTAGGTTACGGGGGGGTGGGGGTGGGTGGTGGGGGTTCCGGAAACCTCGGAAACCCCCCATGGATCCGCCCCTGGTATTATTCCCGTGATTTTTCTTTGAATGGATGAACTAAACTCTGCCAATAACTTATTGCACCCATTTGTGTACCCCTACTAAAACGCTCATTCCCGTGTCAGTTCATTCAAACTGTCTATGCCATTAAAGGTCCTCCACTTGACTCTCTGGCACACGTGTCGGATCAAAGATTTGTTTACGGGGATCCTCCATCACAAGAAAAACACAAGATAGGAAAACGAAGCAACCTCACGTTTTTGTCAAGTCAATTTAGGGGGGTACCCTTATTTGGGCGGCGGTCACGTGGCCCCTGTTAAAGAAATCTTTGATCCGACAAATGTACCCGATAGCCAAGTGGAGGGCCTTTAATGGCATAGAAAGTTTGAATAAACTGACACTGGAATAAATGTTTCAGTTGGGTGCAAAAACGGTGCAATAAAGTGTTGGGCAGAGTTTAGAGAAATGTCTTTCTTTATTTGGTGTTTAATGTCGTAGATAAATGTCTTGATGTCTTTCCGTTATTTATTTGTATGAACTTGAGTCATATTTCCGTCTTGTTTTTGTCGTTGTTTTTGTTTTTGTTTTTGTTGCTGCTTATATTGTTGTTGTTTGCTGTTGTTGATGATATTATTATTGCTTGTCTGAACAGCTGAGGTAACTAATTTAGAAAGATATTTAAAGAAAACTTTTGATGTTGATACGCTTCGCTTGCTTTATGAATTTTCCTTTAAAGGCATCTCCCTTGTGAATGTGAGTCACAAAACAATCGTCAATGCTTTTTATTGGGATAGGAGCAACCTTTCGCTGGACCGGCACGGTTGGCCTAGTGGTAAGGCGTCCGCCCCGTGATCGGGAGGTCGTGGGTTCGAACCCCGGCCGGGTCATACCTAAGACTTTAAAATTGGCAATCTAGTGGCTGCTCCGCCTGGCGTCTGGCATTATGGGATTTGTGCTAGGACTGATTGGTCCGGTGTCAGAATAATGTGACTGGGTGAGACATGAAGCCTGTACGTGCTGCGACTTCTGTCTTGTGTGTGGCGCACGTTAAATGTCAAAGCAGCACCGCCCTGATATGGCCCTTCGTGGTCGTCTGGGCGTTAAGCAAACAAACAAACAAACCTTCCGCTTCGACACACATCACAATTTACATTTTCTGTGCAGGGTGGGAAATATTGTTTGCTGATCAAATAATCAAAGGGAAGTAAGCGCTTTTTTGTTTGTTTGCTTGCTTAACGCACGGTCCACCACGAAGGGTGATATCAGGGCGGTGCTGCTTTGACATTTAACGTGCGCCAAAGTAAGCGCTCTAAATGCATACGCCATGTGTAATGGAGTAAGCGAGAGTTATACGGAACCAATCTCCTGGCACCTGAGAGAATAACAAGCATTGAAATGAACAAGCGACTTTCATCCTCATTTTTATTGTTTGCTGAATTTCGTAACTGACACCTGTCATGTAAAAACAATCTGCCAAATGAACTCAACATTTCTAACTCTTGCATACACTATGTTGATTTTTGATTTGAGTGCAAAGGAAAGGATGCTCTTACGTTCTTACAAGTACAGCCGAACTTGCCCTTGCGACCACCTCTCGAAAGCGACCACCTTCCCACAACGACCACTCCCAAGGATCCAAGACGATTTTCCCTTCTACATTATTCACCTTTCCGTCCTTCCTGGGCGGGGATGTAGCTCAGTCGGTAGCGCGCTGGATTTGTATCCAGTTGGCCGCTGTCAGCGTGAGTTCGTCCCCACGTTCGGCGAGAGATTTATTTCTCAGAGTCAACTTTGTGTGCAGACTCTCCTCGGTGTCCGAACACCCTCCGTGTGTACACGCAAGCACAAGACCAAGTGCGCACGAAAAAGATCCTGTAATCCATGTCAGAGTTCGGTGGATTATAGAAACACGAAAATACCCAGCATGCTTCCTCCGAAAACGGCGTATGGCTGCCTAAATGGCGGGGTAAAAAAACGGTCATACACGTAAAATTCCACTCGTGCAAAAAACACGAGTGTACGTGGGAGTTTCAGCCCACGAACGCAGAAGAAGAAGAAGAAGATTCACCTTTCCTTAGCGACACTGTTGTCTATAACGACACTTTTGGTCGGTCCCTTGGGGGGTCGTTGTTGACAGGTTGGACTGTAAAAGCCTGGACATGTTTGTTTACACAGGAAGGATGGTATATTTAAGATACGATACTGCGGTTACATTCTGTGTGTGTTGTTAGCCTGTTGCTTGGCCGTCTTTGATTTTCTAAAAAAATAAACATGAAAGCCACTCTTTATAACGAATGGTTGTGTGTGTGTGTGTGTGTGTGTGTGTGTGTGTGTGTGTGTGTGTGTGTGTGTGTGTGTCTGTGTGCGTGCATGTGTGTGTGTGTGTGTGTGTGTGTGTGTGTGTGTGTGTGTGTGTGTGTGTGTGTGTAAAGTAAATGTAAGGTAATGTTCCTCGTCGTTAGTTTCACGATGTTGAAACGGAAATAAGTGCCAATCTGCCCCGGTACTAGACGATCAGTAGGCTAGTAACTTAAATTGCAAGAACATTGATTTTTTTAAAACTTTTTTGCCCCAGGAGCCGTGAAAGATGTGTTAATTTTTCACCGAAAGAGAAAGGGTTGTATGCACGCAGAAAGATCTAAAAGAACAAAAAGTAAAACATAAAACAAACAAAAACTGCAAGAACAACAGAGAAATAAAACCACCACCCAAAGCACAACACACACACACACACACACACACACACACACACACACACACACACACACACACACACACACACACACACACACACACACACACACACACACACACACACACACACACAGAAAGTGGGTGAATGTTAAACATGATACACCAACAACAACAAAATTACAAATAAATATAAAATAAAATACGAACAATTAAAACTGCAGCTGCTGCTGTTATCCCCTCAATGGAATGCGTGAAAGGCTGTTGCAAGCACGTGCCTGAACTTTGACACAGAAAACACGGACCCAAAACACAAACACAAATTTGCATAAAATTACACAAAGATGGCGGACGCATGTGCATGTTCGAATATGTGCATGTATCGTTGAATCATCAACTTTTTTGAACGAGAATTAAACACTTTTTGTGTGAAATAACATACCTTTCGACGAAATGTTGTGTCTCAGATGATCCGGACAGACGATAGTTTCTTGACAGATGTCTTAGTGACGTAGACCGGCACGGTTGGCCTAGTGGTAAGGCGTCCGCCCCGTGATCGGGAGGTCGTGGGTTCGAACCCCGGCCGGGTCATACCTAAGACTTTAAAATTGGCAATCTAGTGGCTGCTCCGCCTTGCGTCTGGCATTATGGGGTTAGTGCTAGGACTGGTTGGTCCGGTGTCAGAATAATGTGACTGGGTGAGACATGAAGCCTGTGCTGCGACTTCTGTCTTGTGTGTGGCGCACGTTATATGTCAAAGCAGCACCGCCCTGATATGGCCCTTCGTGGTCGGCTGGGCGTTAAACAAACAAACAAACAAGTGACGTGATGATTGAGATCTGCCATGCTGTGTTGTTATTTTTGATTCGGCATACTTTCTCGCCACAGGTATGTTCTAAAATTCGTTTATTTTTTGACAGAATGTGATTTTTATTTGAGTGCGTGTTTGTCAGCGTGGGATTATTCATTTGTGTCAGTTTTTCTGTGCAGGATGTGAAATATGCAACTGAAGATTCGGAAAGGATGTGTACAGAACTGATTGGATGTGATTATACACACGTACACGGAGACATAGGCTACACACCACTCACCCACCAAGACATACACATACACAGATAAACACACACACACACACACACATACACACACACACTAACACACTAACACACACACCGTTTATATGCCGTTTACACACATATAGGCACGCTCGAACGCGCACACACAATCTCTCAGGCAGAAATTTAAAATGACATACACAAACACACACACACAAACAAACACATACACACACACATACTCACACACACTGTCAAACAGACACACACGACCCAGACATACAGACACACACACACACACACAGAGGCATAAAGACAGCCAGACAGCCAGACAGACAGTGCGAAAATAGACAAATCGGCACACACACAAATGGTGTGTGTGTGTGTGTGTGTGTGTGTGTGTGGGGTGGGTGGGGGTGGGGGGGGGGGGGTGGGGGTTGGGGGGGGGGGGGGAGAGACAGAAAAAAACCTTCACGCCTCGCTTTACACAGACACAATCACGTCAATTTGGTATCACTGGTAGTGTTCCGCCAGAGGAGCTTGTGTCAAAGCGCCGGTGTGACGTTTTCATCTTTCGCCGTGTTGATATTTCGCTTCTCGGCCTCGTTGATCTAGTATAAACTCTACACTGCGGTACCGGTGTGACGTTTTCATCTTTCGCCGTGGTGATATTTCGCTTCTCGGCCTCGTTGATCTAGTATAAACTCTACACTGAACAAAAAAACACCCTTCGATAGTACTGATGAGCGACCTTGTGTACCTTACATTCATGGGGCCAAATTTGTCCAACCAATTTTTTTTTTATTTAACTTAGAAATTTGATTCATCCTATAATGTTTCCCTTCTTACTCAAGGGACGTAACCACTCGGTACACGTTTTCGAAGAATTCGATTTTGGGGGTGAAATCTATTAAATTTCACCACCAATTTTCTTCACATGCAAGAAACTGACATGCTTTTCGTCCATTACTAATTTCACTTCTTAATTTTACCAGGAAACAACATCATTCAGTCTTGAGTATATATCGAGGGGGAAATATGTACACAGGCGAAAGATGAAATCGTGACGCCGGTCGATTTACGCCTTTATCCTTCCTGTAGGCTACTATTACTACTAGTATTCACTACACTACTAATAGTAGGCCTATTTGTACAGGAAGCATAAAGGAGCAGATCGACCGGCCCTTTCATACAAGCTCCTGTGTGTTCCGCATAATGATATGTGAGCCAGGAAAAAAACACCAGCAACAACTTCAACCTGGCACCTCCTCGCTTTATCCAGAACAACCACGTGACATGAAATCACCGCTAGATTTAGAACATCACCGGTCATAGTCCTATAAGCCACCATGTCAGAAACGCCGCTCTAAATCTACGTTGCATTAAACGGAGGCGGCGATTGGCTGTCCGTGTCGCGCATGTCAAAAGGTACCGGAAATTGAAGAGATGACATCACAAGAGCGTTTGTCTCCTGAGCGGATATTGGGGATTGGGAGCAGAGAGTGGCTAATGCTGACGATTTTGCATTCCCTGTTTGTGTCTGGTGAAAGAATTTTACCGGACCTGTCAAAAACACAAAGCCCCGCGTATGAATTTTGACGTGGCAATCTAAATATGAAATCAGTTTCCAGGCGAATAATTTTGGGCGGTGTTTCTTTTAATTTAAAAAAAAAATCCGTTTCGATTTTTCTGTCTGCGGTATTTCTCCTCGAGGCCTCGTCTCTCTGTTCTGCTTGATATAGCAGATTCTTGCACATGAAAACCGTTTTGGTGGACATGCTCAAAATGGGGACTCTAATTTTGGATGGGCCATTCTGGGTTAATCGGTTTGCTGTTCTGCGTCAACGAATTTTTGTGTAGAACTTGAAAGACAGATCGATGTCAAATTTTTGAACAAGAGCATTTCAGGACATCAATGTTAGGGTTACGGGTGAACATGGGTATAGACTCTTACGACATACATACATGCCAACATATAGAGTATATATATATCAGATGAGCACACGTAGGTACTAGCTGACACAAACACACAAGCAGTTGTATAAAGGTTTTGTCATTTTGTTTTAATGATTTGTGTACTCTTTGTGTCTAACTATTTTTATTTGCTTAGTGTGTGCAAGCATTCCAGTCTGTCTGCTTGCACATTTGTCTGGGTGTCTGGGGGCGGGGACGTAGCTCAGTTGGTAGCGCGCTGGCTTTGTAGCCAGTTGGTCGCTATCAGCGTGGGTTCGATCCCCACGTTCGGCGAGAGATTTATTTCTCGGAGTTAACTTTGTGCAGACTCTCTTCGGTGTCCGAACACCCCCGTGTGCACACATGCGCACGAAAAAGATCCCACGTTCACAGCGAAAGTCTCAGGGCTTGGAAAACACGAAGACACGCATGCATCATCTCTCGTCTCCGATTATCATGATCGTATTTCGATACTTTGAAGAGACAACCCCAATGCTGGTGTGTCGAAGAAGACAGCCACAGCGGGCTTGTTCGAATCAAAGTATCACACCATATCTTCAACGTATTACCAATACCTGTCCCAATATAGACCAGTTGGTCTAAGAGGACGTTAAACCCTAATAATCAATCAGATTTGTCTGTCTTGCTCTCTCCCTGACAGTGTCAGTCTCTAGCTCTTCTATTGCTCTTACCTGCCCTGTCTGTCTCATAGTATGTGCCTGTTTGTCTGTCTGTCTGTCCGTCTGTCTTCCGCCCCCTCTGTCTGTCTGTCTGCCTGTCTGTCCGTCTGTCTGTCTGTCTGTCTGTCTGTCTCTCTCTCTTTCTCTCTCTCTCTTTCTATCTCTCTTTCTCTCCCTGAAAGACTGAAAACAAGAAAACAGAACTTCAAGTCTTTACTTTTTCTTGATATCTTCAAAAGACCAAAGGACATGGACATTTTATTGTCCTAGCTGGCACCGTTGAGACATATTGCCCAGTAACAGTCTTAAGCACGAGGCAAATAGCGTCTCTTACTCTAATGTTAAATGTGCAGAAAAGTAAGTCATTACAGGTAAATCATGCCTGTCTGTGTGTCTGATTGCCTGGTCACCTGTCTGTCTGTGTGTTAGGCCTAAAAAAAAAAGGTGTGGTGACGGTAACCCGACCTACCCTATTTTTAGGGGCCGACCCTATAACTTTTTATTAATACATTTGTCAAAAAAAACACACAAAAAACGAGTGCAGAAAACGCAATGAAAGCTAAAGCGCCCGAGTCGCACACTTATTTCCCTGTCAAGTAGGTTTAATTTGTACACATTAGAAAAAAAAGTTTAAAAAAAAATGATTGCCTACCTTCCTACCCTATTTTTCTTTGGCTATGTTACCGTAACCACACCTATTTTTTTTGGGCCTTAGCCAATATCCCCCACGCTCCCCCGAACCCTATCCTCTGTCTTTGAAAAATTAATAAGTATAAGTCAAGACACGAACAAAATGTTAGTTAATGGAACGTTAAAGTATAGACAGATGAGTTTTTAATTTAAAGTTTTATGCACTAACCGTTCTTGTTTTGTTGTGCTTTTTGGTATTGAAACGTATTAAGCATCACGTTTGGATCACAGACAAAAAAGAGTACTTTTTCAATGTCTGTGGTTTTGGATTTCTGAGTATTATAACATCAGAACTTCATGTCTTTCCTTTGCCTTGATATTCTCGAAAGTCTTAAGTACATGAACATTTTAGTGCCCCAGCTGGTACTGTGGAAGCAAATCACCATAGTCTTTAAACTGTGCACAATCGTGTCCCTTCGTCCGTCGTAACTTTCCATAAAAAAATAAGTTCATACATTCAAATCAAAATCCTCGAGACTGTTCCTTGGACCTAGTACTCTTACCAATCGTGTTCGTGAAATCATCAAACGTGGCATAGCATCAGAGGCATACAATCTCTATATCTCTGTCAGTATGGAACAGATAAAGAGCATAATCGTTTGAAAGATATTTTTATTTTGAAAAAAAGGCAAGACGTGTGCGTCAAAAGTGTACGTTTGCTGTCGCAAAACATTCTCTATCGGGACCCTCCAGTTGATTTCAGCTGCCGCCCATTTCTTTTGCAACACAGAATGCTATTAAAAAACAACGGCAAACAAAACAAACACTACCTGCAGTCTACTCTGCAACCCAAATTTCTTACTAGATATTACCCTGCCCTATTGTGGACGAGCCTGTCATGACACAAGACTGTTTTATAAATTCTGAAAAAAAGTGAGACTCAAAGGTGCGACGCAGGCGATCAGTGACGTCCCCTTGCAGAGCGGAAACGGAAGCTCACTTCCCGAAGCGAAGACTGGGCATGCGCATTTCGGATTCCGCCTGCCTGTCTCGCAGACCGGACAGCAGGGCAGCCAGGTTGTTGACTAGTGACCGCTGTCCGTGTCTCTTGCCGGCTGAAACAAGCAGAGAGTTTGGTTAGTATGGTGAATTATTCAGGTATGCAGGAATGACAGGGTGACATTCATCAAAAGTTGTGTGTGGTCCAACTTTCCTGTAACTAACGTGTTAGGGGGGAGTCAAACTGTCCTGCAGTTTACGTGTCCAGTGGGAGTCAAAACTATAAGCAGTGGGAGTCAACACTATAGACAGGGGGAGTCAAACATTTCTGCAATTTACGTGTCTAGTGGGAGTCAACACTATAATTATGCAGTGGGAGTCAACACTTTAGGCAGTGGGAGTCAACACTATAAACAAGGGGAGTCAAACATTTCAGCAATTTACGTATCTAGTGGGAGTCAACACTATATGCAGTGGGAGTCAACACTTTAGGCAGTGGGAGTCAACACTGTAGACAAGGGGAGTTAAACATTTTTGCAACGTGTCTAGTGGGAGTCAACACCATATGCAGTGGGAGTCAACACTTTAGGCAGCGGGAGTCGACACTATAGACAGGGGGAGTCAAACTTGCCTGCAATTTATGTCTGGCGGAAGTCAACACTATAGGCAGGGGGAGTCAAACTTTTCTGCAACTTACGTGTCTGGCGAGAATCACTGCTGTAGGGGTGGTGATGGGGGTTGGGGGTGGGAGAGATATGGATGGATGGGAGACAAACTTGTGTGGAAATTACATCTGGTGTGAGTCACCGTTGTGCGGGGGGTGGGGGTGGGGGAGGGGGAGGGGTCAACATTTTCTGCAACTTACGTATATTGCGGGAGTCAGCACTGTAGCGCAGGGAGAGTCAACATGTTTTCGTGTGAGGGGAAAGAGGGGAGGATGATAATCAAGCTTTTCTACAACGTACGTGTCTGGCGGGAGTCACCGCTGTAAGCAGCGGGAGCGAGGCGGGAGCCGGGCTCTGGGAGTTGACGGAAGCGAAGGTGTTTGAGGAGCAGCTTGCTGATGTCTGCAACACAGGGCAATCATTTGTCAGTATGTCTGGCTGGCTGGCTGGCTGGCAGGCTGGCTATTTGGCGGGCTGGCTTTCTGCCTGGTTGGCTATCCGTAATGTCTGGCTGTTTCTTGGTCAGTCCGTTAGTCGGTTGTTCATTTACCGTTTAGACAAACAGACAGACAGAAAATCTCTTTATTTGTCTTTCATTCATGCCTGTCCGCTCGTCCCTCTGTCTGTCTGTGATGTACGGAACGCGGATCGTATCAACTGATGCATCAAATTGACGCATCCAAAACCAAGATTTGATGCATCATTTTCACAATTTGATGCATCATTTTTACAAAAGGATGCATCATTTTTCAAAAAGGATGCATCGTTTTCCAAAACTGATGCAACCGATTCGAAAATGATGCATCCTTTTAGAAAATGATGCATCATTTTGATGCATCATTTTGATGCATCACTTTCAGTTTTGTATGCATGCGAAAGATCATTCATTTCCGGTCTTTCCGTAAGAAATGCCTGAACACGGAAAAACTTGAAATGACATTTTGACGAAAATAAACAGATTGGTTAGATAAAACAAAAATAAACGTACAACATACCATTAAATAGGGAACAAGTCAAAGTCACGGCATTATGCATTTTAAGGCATTTTTTGTTTTGTTTGTGGTTTGTTTTCTGTGCACACGAAGTTTTGACGCCCTTGACCTTCGACTCAAACTTTCGTTTTCCGACGTTCGTTTCGCTTCGTATTCCGGTTCAAATTTTGCTTTTTGCTCTGCACTTTCTGGGAAAACCCGAAAATTCTTATGCATCCAAACGATGCATCAAATTGTGAAAATGATGCATCAAATTCTTGGTTTTGGATGCACCAATTTGATGCATCAGTTGATACGATCCGCGTTCCGTAGTGGTGGAGTGCGTTCGCGTCACACACACACACACACACACACACACACACACACACACACACACACACACACACACACACACACACACACACACACACACACACACACACATTCGTCAGGTACCTATATCCTCTCTCTACTCCTCTCCTCAGTTGGCTCGAATGCGCTTTTGAACACGTTTTCCACATCATAGTATAATTACCATTCACACTCAAAAAGCTTTTCTTTTTGGCTTTGAAGTGTGAACTGTAAATGCATGGCAGCATGAATCGAATAAAGGTAAAGTAGATAGTAATAGTTAAGTATAATTATAGCCGTAGGTAAGTAAGATGGTAAGTACAACTTCAGCATGCTTTAAGTTAACCGTGTATATATACACACAAACTACTTTTCTTTCTTAGACTTCGATTGGTTCGTAATTGTTTTAAGTTATCGTCCCTCCTTTTCGACTTCGAAGAGTGAATAAGAAAAGCATGGTTCTGTTTAAGGTAAGGCTTAGAACTGTACCCACGGAATACGCGCTATATAAGCTTCATATTGATTGATTGTTTGAAGGCAGCAATTTAATTTATAGCTGTAGGTAAGTAAGTAAGCAAGAAAAGTAAGTAAGTAAGTAAGTAAGTATAAGTAAGTAAGTAAGTAAGTAAGTAAGTAAGTAAGTAAGTAAGTAAGTAAGTAAGTAAGTAAGTAAGTAAGTAAGTAAGTAAGTAAGTAAGTAAGTAAGTAAGTAAGTAGAAAGGCATTATGCTCAAGATAACTGTAACTGCGACGACATTTCTATCACGTATAAGATATTGATGGCAACTCGCCGCGGTTGTGTACCTTCTGCTTTTCTACCAGTTTTACAGAATGTCTAACAGAATCTTTTGTTTTATGGCTATAAGCTATGCAGAACATCTTATAATCAGCAGTTAAATCTGAGTAATCAGTAAGATGTTTTTAAATTAGTAATACAGAAGATCTTAAAGATTCAACGGTCAAATCTGAGTAACTAGTAAGATGTTTTGGTATTAGTTATACGGGAAATCTTACAGTCAAATCTAAGTGATCAATAAGATCTTTTAGTATTAGTTATACAGAGCATCTTATACTCACCAGTTTATAAACGTTTACTTTTAACATCCTATTCCCAATGCTTTTGGAGACAACGGGTGCCAAACCCAAATATATTAAATCACACTATCTAGAAGAAGAATTTACTCCTCTTAACAAACTTTTATCATCACCACTCCGACCCACCCCGTCATCCTTCCCTCCTTTCTCACTTTTACCAGCTTTTAGCGTATCACCAACTCATGTCCCTAAAAGGAAAATTTCCCGTGAGGACGTTAAGGACCCCCATTTCTTCTATTTCTACTCACCAGTCATATCTGAGGAATCAGAAAGACGTTTTGGTATTAGTTATACACGATATATTTCAGCTCCACCAGTCAAATCCGAGTAAAGATGTGGCATTAGTTATACAGAGTATCTTTCAGAGTCACAAGTCAAATCTGAGTAATCAGTTAGATGTTTTGCTATTAGTTATGCAGAACAAAATACTCACCAGTCAAATCTGATCTGTTTTGCAATTAGTCATTCAGGATATCGGACTGATTTACCAGTCAAATCTGATCTGTTTTGCAATTAGTTATACAGGATATCAGACAGTCTCAAGTCAAATCTGATCTGTTTTGCAATTAGTTATACAGGATATCGGATAGACTCAGCCGTCAAATCTGATCTGTTTTCCAATTAGTTATACAGGATATCAGACAGTCTCATCAGTCAAATCTGATCTGTTTTGCTTTTAGTTTTACAGAATATCGGACAGTCTCACCAGTCAAATCTGATCTGTTTTGCAATTAGTTATACAGGATATCAGACAGTCTCACCAGTCAAATCTGATCTGTTTTGCAATTAGTTATACAGGATATCAGACAGTCTCACCAGTCAAATCTGATCTGTTTTGCAATTAGTTATACAGGATATCAGACAGTCTCAAGTCAAATCTGATCTGTTTTGCAATTAGTCATTCAGGATATCGGACTGATTTACCAGTCAAATCTGATCTGTTTTGCAATTAGTTATACAGGATATCAGACAGTCTCACCAGTCAAATCTGATCTGTTTTGCAATTAGTTATATTTGCACGAGTGGAATTTTACGTGTATGACCGTTTTTTACCCCGCCATTTAGGCAGCCATACGCCGTCTTCGGAGGAAGACGTGTCATCTGTGAACTAAAAACAAATGAGATTAGCCATGTTTCCTTTTTCTAAAATAAAAACAAATGATAGTTTGTTGTGGAGAACAAAACCAAATGGGAGTAGCCGGGTCTTTTTTTTTTAATGAAATAAAAAAAAAAGAAGCCGATGTTCCTTTCGTAAAGCAAAACAATAAATAAACAAGAAATTCCTCCGAGGTAGGAAAAACACCCCCGTTGGTCAAAGGGAAATAAGTATTCTCACTGCCACCAACTGAGAAGGTTATTTCCCTTTCACCATTAATATCTCCCTGCATAAGTCCTTGTAGAATCTGAATCCACCAATAACTCCCTAACCGTGTGTTTGACTGGTCCCAATTTTTGTAAGGACCGTCTCAGGAATGTATAGAACCTGTTCACCAAGTTTGGTGACGATCGGTCCGTTCATTCTTGAGATCTATATGCGAACACAAACAAACAAACACATGGAGCGAATCCTAATCTTAATCTTAATCCACCAATAACTCCATAACCGTGTGTTTGACTGGTCCCAATGTTTGTAAGGACCGTCTCTGGAATGTATAGAACCTGTTCACCAAGTGTGGTGACGATCGGTCCGTTCATTCTTGAGATCTATATGCGAACACAAACAAACACCCAAACAAACACATCGAGCGAAACCTATACACACCCCTATACCGGGGGTGTAATAACTTCTTGACCTTTTGTGCACAGTTTGCATGGTGCCTGCCAGTATAATAATATGAGTATTTCTTTGTTAAGAATTGCACAATGCGCGTCTTTTCAAAGAAAAAACAAGTCGCGTAAGGCGAAAATACAATATTTAGTCAAGTAGCTGCCCTTTTTCAGCAAGACCGTATACTCGTAGCATCGTCAGTCCACCGCTCATGGCAAAGGCAGTGAAATTGACAAGAAGAGCGGGGTAGTAGTTGCGCTAAGAAGGATAGCACGCTTTTCTGTACCTCTCTTTGTTTTAACTTTCTGAGCGTGTTTTTAATCCAAACATATCATATCTATATGTTTTTGGAATCAGGAACCGACAAGGAATAAGATGAAAGTGTTTTTAAATTGATTTCGAAAAAAAAATTTTGATAATAATTTTTATATATTTAATTTTCAGAGCTTGTTTTTAATCCGAATATAACATATTTATATGTTTTTGGAATCAGCAAATGATGGAGAATAAGATAAACGTAAATTTGGATCGTTTTATAAATTTTTATTTTTTTTTACAATTTTCCGATTTTTAATGACCAAAGTCATAAATTAATTTTTAAGCCACCAAGCTGAAATGCAATACCGAACCCCGGGCTTCGTCGAAGATTACTTGACCAAAATTTCAACCAATTTGGTTGAAAAATGAGGGCGTGACAGTGCCGCCTCAACTTTCACGAAAAGCCGGATATGACGTCATCAAAGACATTTATCAAAAAAATGAAAAAAACGTTCGGGGATTTCATACCCAGGAACTCTCATGTCAAATTTCATAAAGATCGGTCCAGTAGTTTAGTCTGAATCGCTCTACACACACACACAGACACACACACAGACACACACACAGACACACGCACATACACCATACCCTCGTTTCGATTCCCCCTCGATGTTAAAATATTTAGTCAAAACTTGACTAAATATAAAAACCCACCGGCACGGTTGGCCTAGTGGTAAGGCGTCCGCCCCGTGATCGGGAGGTCGTGGGTTCGAACCCCGGCCGGGTCATACCTAAGACTTTAAAATTGGCAATCTAGTGGCTGCTCCGCCTGGCGTCTGGCATTATGGGGTTAGTGCTAGGACTGGTTGGTCCGGTGTCAGAATAATGTGACAGGGTGAGACATGAAGCCTGTGCTGCGACTACTGTCTTGTGTGTGGCGCACGTTATTATGTCAAAGCAGCACCGCCCTGATATGGCCCTTCGTGGTCGGCTGGGCGTTAAGCAAACAAACAAACAAACAAGCTGAAGAAAAAAAATGGCCTTGTTTGACTGAGCCTCGGGCTTTTGTCTCTTTTTCCCGAGTCCACACAACTAGAACGCAGCGACAGAACATTAACTCACACACTAACAGCAAATAATTGAAGATTTACTGGAAGGTTTAAGTTTAAGACAACGGTTTACTAGCTACCGACACAAGTACACGAAACGCGAGGGAAAAAGAGCAGCTTTAAGTTACAGTGGAACCCTTTTGAAGACATTCGAACATCTGAAGAAAAAAAAAGGTCTTAATTAAAAAATAAGGAGTCTTGAAACGGAAGTAAGCTCACATAACTTAGGAACAGAAAATCTGAAAAAGCAAAGTCTTAAAGTCTTAAATCGGGAGGGGGAGGGGGGAGTCTCAAAAGGGGAAGATGAGGGGGGGGGGGGAGGGGGCATTGTTCAAGTGTTTAATCTTTTAAGGTCACATTTGTTATATAAGCTTGAATTTGCTGGTGAAACTGGGGTTGTTTTTTTCAAAGTTTTAGGAAGTTCTGTTTTGTTAGATTATTTCATTCGTCTTGCAATTAACAAATATTTTAACGACGATATGTTTCTGTGTAGCTGAGTAATATTGATGTGATCCCGTGAAACGAAATCAGGGCGTGCTTTAAAGTTGTATGTTACATTTTCATTCTTAGTGTTCTTCTTGGGCAACATCTCGAAGTCTGTTTCGGGGGCAAGGTTCAGCCTGGGAGCAAAAGACTACAAGTCATTTGACCCCCACAACCATATTCTGACGGGGCATAATTGAAGGCCTGAAGCTCAAGCTGGACTGTTGCTGTCTCCAAGTGTCATGATGGCAGCTACCAGCAACTGTCAAGGCCTGAAAAGGTCGTCATTTCCCGCCTAAGAACAGGGCACAACAGACTGCCACAACACCTGTACAAAAAAACTGCGAGCCGTGCCCTCCCCCATATGTCCCTGAGGAGACGCAGAGCAAGATGCAACCCACATCCTGCAGGACTGCAGGAATCTCCAGCCCCTGAGGAGAGAGACTTGGACCAGGCCGACGACCCTCCACGAGAAGCTGCATGGACCTGTGGAGGCTCTACATAAGACCACCAGCTTAGGACTCCAAGTGTAAAGGCGAACGACAAGAAGAAGAAGATTTTTGCTAGTAGAACTAAATAGTAAGTCAGGCAGTGTTTAAAACAGGGCTGAGGTTTGTTTGTTTGTTTGTTTGCTTAACGCCCAGCCGACCACGAAGGGCCATATCAGGGCGGTGCTGCTTTGACATTTAACGTGCGCCACACACAAGACAGAAGTCGCAGCACAGGCTTCATGTCTCACCCAGTCACATTATTCTGACATCGGACCAACCAGTCCTAGCACTAACCCCATAATGCCAGACGCCAGGCGGAGCAGCCACTAGATTGCCAATTTTAAAGTCTTAGATATGACCCGGCCGGGGTTCGAACCCACGACCTCCCGATCACGGGGCGGACGCCTTACCACTAGGACTGAGGGGCACGAACTGAAAGTGGGTGCCACCCAAACGGGAGAGAACAAACCGCGGGTTCTGATTCGTTGAAATCACAACACATCTCAGTTTCAACCAATCCAACACTGCGGGTGGTTTCCGTTTGTGTGGTAACTTTCTCGTGCACCTCAGCCCAGGTTACAGAGAGTGGAGCACTAGTCTTCAATGTAGAGTGTGGATGTTACAGAGAGTGGAACACTAGCCTTCAATGTAGAGTGTGGATGTTACAGAGAGTGGAGCATTAGTCGTCAATGTAGAGTGTGGATGTTGCTTTTTGTACGATTACATCAAGCAAAATGAAAAACAAGACAACTTTTGGGACACACTCAGTCTGATCGTTTCGGATTTTCTAATCCAATTACCACTGGTGTAATATCGATTTTGAGTCCTGGAAAGAAAGAAGATGACACACACCACGACCACAACGCACTGTATAGCACGTAAAACCAACCCAAAGCAGGTCAGGTTACACTGGAGCCAGAGTCTCATGTCCTTTCTCAACGGTGATTTCCCCCCGACCCCCTCGCTGTCTTTGTTCGATTCCGCCGGACACTGTACGAATTACGAGATTGATAGCTTTGACCCAGTCCGGATTAATTTTGACAATGGACAAAGGTACAGTGGAACCTCACTTGTAAGACCTCCAAAAATAGGACAAAATCAGGTTTTCACAAGTCGCGTAAGGCGAAATTACTACATTTAGACAAGCTGTTGAAATCAGCGCAGTTGCGTTTGCGCTTAGTAGGAAAGCGCGCTGTTCAATATTCTGTTTAACTTTCTGAGCCTGTTTTAATCCAAACATAACATATCTATGTGTTTTCAGAATTATAAAAAGAATAAAGAATAAGATTAAATCATTTTTGGATCGATTTCTAAAATTAAATCGGAGTACCCAATTAACCTATTTTTGTTAATTGTGATCACAGTTTTAGAGTAAACATGACATAACTATATATTTTCAGATTCAAAATTTGATAAGAAAACACACGATGCAATCATTTTAACTCTGTTTGCAAATATATGGTTTTAATGACAAGTTTAATGAGCAAACTCATTACTTAATTTTTTAAGCTGCCGAGCTGCAATGCATAGTCCAGACTTCGTCAAAGATTGCTTGACCAAAAGTTTAACCCATTTGGTTAAAAAATGAGAGCGTGATTGTGCCGCCTTAACTTTCACACAAAAACCGGATATGACGTCATCAAAGACATTTATCGAAACCATGAAAATGTCTGGGGATATCATGCTCAGGATCTCTCATGTAAAGTTTCATGAAGATCAGTCCAGTAGTTTTCTCTGAATCGCTCTACACACACACACACACACACACATACACACACCACTATGTTAAAAAAATTAGTCAAAACTTGACTAAATGTAAAATAGAGGGAGTCTTGACATGGAGGTAGATTTACAATGTTTATGAACAGCAAAAGGCAATGTCTTATAATGTGGGATCTTTTTTTTTTAAATAAGGGGGGGGGGGGGGGTACAACAAGGGGGGGGGGGGGGGTTCTTCTGTATTCCAGTGCTATACGGCGGTTCTTCTCCCAAGCCCGGCGTCAGGGGATTGGATGGGAGTCAAGCAATACATGGAGAAGCTGAGCTGAGAAGAACTTGCTATTTTTTTTGTCCCGTCTGCACTGATTTCTATTTCACTTTTCAATTCTTCTTCGCACTTGTCTGGGTGTCACGGTCTGTGTGTGTGTGACTGTGTGTGTGTGTATGTGTGTGTGGAGAGAGAGAGAGAGAGAGAGAGAGAGAGAGAGAGAGAGAGAGAGAGAGAGAGAGAGAGAGAGAGAGAGAGAGAGAGAGAGAGAGAGAGAGAGAGAGAGAGCCCAGCCTCTTCACTCATCTTCCTACACCACTACCACCACTGTTTATCCCCACATGTGCATAATTGCATATAGCCACACAAAAAGAAAAATAGAAGGAAGGGCAGCTTTTGTCGAGTACCGTTTGACGACTGACAGTTTGCAGATGGCGCCATGTGATAATTATTCCGTGGTCTCCAAACAGGCTGTTCACCTTGCGTTCGCTAACTGCACTGGTGATCGTGGTTTTGCGAAAAAGAAAACTAGCGAGCAATTATCATGGGCTACTCACTCAGTTACAGCGATGGAGCTTGCCTGCCAATCATCAAGCTCTGATGCCAGATTGAACTGACCGTGAGTGGACTGAACTGATGCGGTATGGGGCTAGTTTGAGACATGATAATAAGCCGCTAAAGCTGTCATTTTCGGAGTCAAATGTAGCTTACCATGCAGCTACTACTTAGAAGATTTATCCAAAATATGTTGAATACTAGCTCAACAGTCCAGAGACCATCGCTGCCAATCCCTGAAACTGTAGTGTTTGTGTAACTGACAATTGCTGTACTCCGCTGACGGTAGCACGGTGGTCAGGGAAGACTTGAACTGACAGCCATGCAGACAGACTCAGAGACAGACAGACAAGACAGACAGAGAGACAGACACACACACACACATACAGGCACAGACACACACGCACACGCACACATACACACACACACACACACACACATCGTCATCAATCACAATAGATCCTCTGGTCCCCCCTACACCAAATAACAGCCACATTACATCTACCCCAATGTTAGCATTTAACTCATAGCGTGGGAGTGTGTGTGCGCAACTTAACCCTCCGGGAGCATGATAATCACGGACGAGCAACACTCAAATCCCTCGACGGACCACATTTCTTTTGTCCGCTTCTCTTTGTTAGCTTATTTGTCCGCCTTTTATTTTTCACCCGAGATCAATCACCACAGGTCAAAACCCTTTCGCCTCTGACAGCAGGGGAAACAACCCGTAAAACCTCCCGGCGTTTCAAGCACCAACATTATCGGCCCTCTCAGCTTGAAAACGCAAACACAATCAGGATGTGTGGCAAGAATGGCGTGCCACACAGAAACCGGTTTCCGACCAATCGGCGCTGGTTTTATTGCGATCCGAAAACGCAAATCGGATCACCTGGCTCATCGGGGCCTCGTAGAGCATCGTTCGTCCAGAGTTATCTTTTTGCGCTCGTTTGGCTCCAGAAGTAGCACATTTGTATAGAGAGGTTTAAGCGTACGACGCTCGTTTGGCTCCAGAAGTAGCACATTTGTATAGAGAGGTTTAAGCGTACGACGCTAGTTTGGCTCCAGAAGCAGCACATTTGTATAGAGAGGTTTAAGCGTACGACGCTCGTTTGGCTCCAGAAGCAGCACATTTGTATAGAGAGGTTTAAGCGTACGACGCTCGTTTGGCTCCAGAAGTAGCACATTTGTATAGAGAGGTTTAAGCGTACGACGCTCGTTTGGCTCCAGAAGTAGCACATTTGTATAGAGAGGTTTAAGCGTACGACGCAAGCAGTTTGGTTTAACGTACGCCGCAAACGCTGGATACCATCGGATTTTTACACCCCCGGTATAGGGGTGTGTATAGGTTTCGCTCGATGTGTTTGTTTGTTTGTTTGTGTTCGCATATAGATCTCAAGAATGAACGGACCGATCGTCACCAAACTTGGTGAACAGGTTCTATACATTCCTGAGACGGTCCTTACAAAAATTGGGACCAGTCAAACACACGGTTAGGGAGTTATTGGTGGATTAAAATTATACAAGGACTTATAGAGGAACATCTTAATGGTCAAAGGGAAATAACCATTCTCACTCAGTCACTGCCACCAACTGAGAAGGTTATTTCCCTTTGACGGGGGTGTTTTTCCTACCTCGTAGGAATTTCTTGTTTTTTCTAGAGCAGGAATTATCATTGTTAGTTCGACGGGCGCTGTGGCGTGGTGGTAAGACGTCGGCCTCTTAATCGGAAGGTCGAGGGTTCGAATCCCGGCCGCGGCCGCCTGGTGGGTTAAGTGTGGAGATTTTTCCGATCTCCCAGGTCAACTTATGTGCAGACCTGCTAGTGGCTTATCCCCCTTCGTGTGTACACGCAAGCACAAGACCAAGTGCGCACGGAAAAGATCCTGTAATCCATGTCAGAGTTCGGTGGGTTATAGAAACACGAAAATACCCAGCATGCTTCCTCCGAAAGCGGCGTATGGCTGCCTAAATGGCGGGGTAAAAACGGTCATACACGTAAATACGTGGGAGTTTCAGCCCACGAACGAAGAAGAAGAAGAAGAATCATTCTTAGTTCTACAAAGTTCTTCATGTCAAGTTGATGACACAGCTCTCTCCTTCTAATTCGACCAAACCCGCGTACCGTCAAGTATCCGTCGCGATATAACCTTGAATGGTTGAAAACGACGTTAAACACCAAATAAAGAAAGAAAGAAAGAAAGACCGTCAAGTACTTTCTTTTTGAGAAAAGATCGCAATATAAAAAACATTTTTATATTTCTATTCACAAAAAACCCCATCTTCTTCTTGCTTTTTCCCCACGTAATTTGCTAAGTTTTATCTGCTCAGTCGAATCTGAGTGTTTCAGTCGATATATTTTACCCCAATTAATCGCCAAACATTTTGAATCTGCAGTGACTCTGATACAGACAAAAATAGACATGATCACCAATTCAGCACAGAAAGAGATCTAGTTGGTGCCCAGGTGATGCAAACGTCGAAAAAAGCAAATTAATCTCGTTAAAAGTTATTCAGCAGACATATTTACAACAAAGTCATTTGATTCTTCTCGAACTAAAAGAGAAAGAGAGCTTTTTAGAGAGAAAAAAAAGTGTGTGAAGTTTTATCTCGTTCTTTTAAATATAACTTGGTTAAATTGAAGTCGACGTTTGCTGAAAAAAACAACGAAGTGCCGCGTAGCTTTAATCGACTCCGATTCTGTCCATGATTAAACTTCCCATAATTCAACATTAATCAAGTTTGTTTTCTATTCTCGTTACTGTCAAAGTTGCACAGACCATATCCGTCCAGACCATATCTGTCCATATCCGTCGTGTCGTCGTAGTAGCGTCCTGAATTTAAACCTGTCCTAATTAGTCCTCTCAACCGTGGATCAAAGGTTGATTAAAGGACCGTGACCACAGAGCCTGCCCGCCGTTCTAGCGTCACCGACCCGACACGGTTTTACTCTTTCAAGCTTCATTGGCTCGACGCGAGCCGGAGCACCACCTGCTGAGACGCCTCTCGACCCATGACACGGTTCGATGAACATAATGTGCTGGTAGGATTATAGGGTTAAAGAGGCATTGGTCGGACTAGAACATTATTTGTTTCTAGAAATGTGTATTTTTAAAAGAGGCATTGGTCGCGCTAGAACATTATTTGTTTCTAGAAATGTAGTTTTAAAAGAGGCATTGGTCGCGCTAGAACATTATTTGTTTCTAGAAATGTAGTTTTAAAAGAGGCATTGGTCGCGCTAGAACATTATTTGTTTCTAGAAATGTAGTTTTAAAAGAGGCATTGGTCGCGCTAGAACATTATTTGTTTCTAGAAACTGTAGTCTTAAAAGAGGCATTGGTCGCGCTAGAACATTATTTGTTTCTAGAAATGTAGTTTTAAAAGAGGCATTGGTCGCGCTAGAACATTATTTGTTTCTAGAAACTGTAGTTTTAAAAAAGACATTGGTCGCGCTAGAACATTATTTGTTTCTAGAAATGTAGTTTTAAAAGAGGCATTGGTCGCGCTAGAACATTATTTGTTTCTAGAAATGTAGTTTTAAAAGAGGCATTGGTCGCGCTAGAACATTATTTGTTTCTAGAAATGTAGTTTTAAAAGAGGCATTGGTCGCGCTAGAACATTATTTGTTTCTAGAAATGTAGTTTTAAAAGAGGCATTGGTCGCGCTAGAACATTATTTGTTTCTAGAAATGTAGTTTTAAAAGAGGCATTGGTCGCGCTAGAACATTATTTGTTTCTAGAAATGTAGTTTTAAAAGAGGCATTGGTCGCGCTAGAACATTATTTGTTTCTAGAAATGTAGTTTTAAAAGAGGCATTGGTCGGACTAGAACATTATTTGTTTCTAGAAATGTGTATTTTTAAAAGAGACATTGGTCGCGCTGGAACATTATTTGTTTCTAGAAATGTAGTTTTAAAAGAGGCATTGGTCGCGCTAGAACATTATTTGTTTCTAGAAACTGTAGTCTTAAAAGAGGCATTGGTCGCGCTAGAACATTATTTGTTTCTAGAAATGTAGTTTTAAAAGAGGCATTGGTCGCGCTAGAACATTATTTGTTTCTAGAAATGTAGTTTTAAAAGAGGCATTGGTCGCGCTAGAACATTATTTGTTTCTAGAAATGTAGTTTTAAAAGAGGCATTGGTCGCGCTAGAACATTATTTGTTTCTAGAAATGTGTAGTTTTAAAAAAGACATTGGTCGCGCTAGAACATTATACTAGAATAAATAATATATTTACACAGTTTTTAGCTTAGGGGTTCAAATTCAGCTGTACATAATATTAGCTCCAGAAAAAATGGACATTTAAGTCCAGTCATAATCCATATAATTAAAGAATCCAGTAAGAATCCATATGTTAATCTTTTTCTTTTTTTAACAGTGGAAAAGTATGTTAAATAAAAAAAAGTAAATGAAAAATCATAAGATTAATTTTTTTTAAAGTGGAGTAAAATTAAAATCCATAGAAAATGAAAATTTTCGAGTAAAAACCCATAGAATAAAAAAAAATCCACTAAAAATACTCATGATTAAATCAGAAAAAAAGAAAAATCATATGGCTTTCACATGCAGATACAAAGAGAGGATTGTCTGTACTTATTTAGCTAGAAAAATCGAGCCAGCTATTGACCGGTGAATTTCTGCATGGTATTGGGTTGCAACGTCCGTGTAATATTGGTTTACGAGCAATTTAACGCTTTTTCTCTCCGTTGAAAATGTGAACTGAAAAATTAGATTGCTGATTCTTTTGACTGCGCAGCATAATCTGGCTGATATTTAGTTTTTCACGCTGTGATCAACGGGTAGTATAATTAATTGATTTTAATTAGAGTAACATTGCTTGTGATATTAATTCTTAAGTGGATTTTGTCGTCTGTGACATTTTTATGTTTACCTGTTCGGCGAACAATGTGATTTATCTGAGCTCTATGATTCCTTCTTGCGTCATTTTCTAGGTGCGAACGGTTCTCTCAAAGAGGCACTTAGTGCTGTCTTCGGTTTCAATTAACGTTATTGTAAGAATTTGTTTTTGAAAGCCGTTAAGGCACAAACGCTTTGTAGTCAAGTGATGTAAAGAATCAATCAGCATGCAATGTATCGATCGAACATATTGGATTTCCCTTCTTTGAACTATGTGACGACTTAAAACTCATATTCAGACCGCTGGCAGAGACTACAAAAGCGTGCATGTTTGCGTGCGTTCAGTCATCTAAAGTTGGGGTCACACCCGGGAACATGCCCCTAATGGTTTAACCGTGAGGGCGTTAAACAGCATTTATCATCATGCGTTCAGTCATCTAAAGTTGGGGTCACACCCGGGAACATGCCCCTAATGGTTTAACCGTGAGGGCGTTAAACAGCATTTATCATCATGCGTTCAGTCATCTAAAGTTGGGGTCACACCCGGGAACATGCCCCTAATGGTTTAACCGTGAGGGCGTTAAACAGCATTTATCATCATGCGTTCAGTCATCTAAAGTTAGGGTAACACCCGGGAACATGCCCCTAATGGTTTAACCGTGAGGGCGTTAAACAGCATTTATCATCATGCGTTCAGTCATCTAAAGTTGGGGTCACACCCGGGATCATGCCCCTAATGGTTTAACCGTGAGAGCGTTAAAAAGCATTTATCATCATGCGTTCAGTCATCTAAAGTTAGGGTCACACCCGGGAACATGGCCCTACTGGTTTAACCGTGAGGGCGTTAAACAGCATTTATCATCATGCGTTCAGTCATCTAAAGTTGGGGTCACACCCGGGAACATGGCCCTAATGGTTTAACCGTGAGGGCGTTAAACAGCATTTATCATCATGCGTTCAGTCATCTAAAGTTAGGGTCACACCCGGGAATATGGCCCTAATGGTTTAACCGTGAGGGCGTTAAACAGCATTTATCATCATGCGTTCAGTCATCTAAAGTTGGGGTCACACCCGAGAACATGCCCCTAATGGTTTAACCGTGAGGGCGTTAAACAGCATTTATCATCATGCGTTCAGTCATCTAAAGTTGGGGTCACACCCGGGAACATGCCCCTACTGGTTTAACCGTGAGGGCGTTAAACAGCATTTATCATCATGCGTTCAGTCATCTAAAGTTGGGGTCACACCCGGGAACATGCCCCTAATGGTTTAACCGTGAGGGCGTTAAACAGCATTTATCATCATGCGTTCAGTCATCTAAAGTTGGGGTCACACCCGGGAACATGGCCCTAATGGTTTAACCGTGAGGGCGTTAAACAGCATTTATCATCATGCGTTCAGTCATCTAAAGTTGGGGTCACACCCGGGAACATGGCCCTAATGGTTTAACCGTGAGGGCGTTAAACAGCATTTATCATCATGCGTTCAGTCATCTAAAGTTAGGGTCACACCCGGGAACATGCCCCTAATGGTTTAACCGTGAGGGCGTTAAACAGCATTTATCATCATGCGTTCAGTCATCTAAAGTTGGGGTCACACCCGAGAACATGCCCCTAATGGTTTAACCGTGAGGGCGTTAAACAGCATTTATCATCATGCGTTCAGTCATCTAAAGTTGGGGTCACACCCGGGAACATGCCCCTACTGGTTTAACCGTGAGGGCGTTAAACAGCATTTATCATCATGCGTTCAGTCATCTAAAGTTGGGGTCACACCCGGGAACATGCCCCTAATGGTTTAACCGTGAGGGCGTTAAACAGCATTTATCATCATGCGTTGTCATCTAAAGTTGGGGTCACACCCGGGAACATGCCCCTATTGGTTTAAACGTGAGGGCGTTAAACAGCATTTATCATCATACGTTAAGTCATCTGAAGTTAGGGTAACACCCGGGAACATGCCCCTAATGGTTTAAACGTGAGGGCGTTAAACAGCATTTATCATTATTCGTTCAGTCATCTAAAGTTGGGGTCACACCCGGGAACATGCCCCTAATGGTTTAAACGTGAGGGCGTTAAACAGCATTTATCATCATGCGTTCAGTCATCTAAAGTTGGGGTCACACCCGGGAACATGCCCCTAATGGTTTAACCGTGAGGGCGTTAAACAGCATTTATCATCATTTTTTGTGTTTTTTTGTTGTTTGCTTAACGCCCAGCCGACCACGAAGGGCCATATCAGGGCGGTGCTGCTTTGACATATAACGTGCGCCACACACAAGACAGAAGTCGCAGCACAGGCTTCATGTCTCACCCAGTCACATTATTCTGACACCGGACCAACCAGTCCTAGCACTAACCCCATAATGCCAGACGCCAGGCGGAGCAGCCACTAGATTGCCAATTTTAAAGTCTTAGGTATGACCCGGCCGGGGTTCGAACCCACGACCTCCCGATCACGGGGCGGACGCCTTACCACTAGGCCAACCGTGCCGATTTATCATCATGCGTTCAGTCATCTAAAGTTGGGGTCACACCCGTGAACATGCTTCTAATGGTTTAACCGTGAGGGCGTTAAACAGCATTTATCATCATGCGTTCAGTCATCTAAAATTGGGGTCACACCCGGGAACATGCCCCTAATGGTTTAATCGTGAGGGCGTTAAACAGCATTTATCATCATGCGTTCAGTCATCTAAAGTTGGGGTCATACCCGGGAACATGCCCCTACTGGTTTAACCGTGAGGGCGTTAAACATTTATAATCATGCGTTCAGTCGTAATACTAATAGTTTAAAAAAAAAATCTAACAAAAAATGGAACGACACATAAATGTTGTTTTGTATTTTTGACCAAAATATGACATTTGAAACAGATCTCGACAGTCATTGTTTGTCTCAACCGCTGGTGCGGTCTTGTAGAACAACGAGAGTCTCGATCTGTATCAAATGTGACCCTCCACCACGAAATGAGTCGCATGTCACCTTTGCATGATTTTCATATTTTTACATTTTCCCAAAGAGTTTTTTTATGCTCTATCCAGTATTGAAAACCGTTTTAGAAAAGAGCGAAAACTGTTTGAGTTATAAGCCTGTGACTTTAGGTGACCCTCACACTGTTACCAGACACTCCCCGGACTTACATCAAGCCTAGCGCAGAACCGCGCGAGGTGACATGCGACTCATTTCGTGGTGGAGGGTCACAAATGTCATATTATGGTAAAAAATACAAATAACGTAAAATGGTGGTTTCTTTATGGAACGTTCAGTTATTGACAAAGCGAAACTTACACGGGTACTTCGACCTACTGACCGTCTCGTGGACAGACAGACACACGAGGATGAAATAAGGAAGAAGCGAAATGAGGGCTAGCTTAACTCAGTTAGGCGTTGCTTCTTCCATCTGAAGATGACGAGAATAAATAATAGGTTGGGACATTAGCAGTCTTTTTTGAGTTTTGTAAAGGAAAAGGCAATTTCAAAATCTGCATATGTCATTGCATTTGAGTAATTTTTGTTTGTCTGATCGAAAATCGGGAATATCTCCGTCACAAACTCACGAACAATTGCAAGAAGCAACAACCCAGCAACAACAACAAATAGCTAGGCAGCTTACGTCGATTTTTTTACCGGATGGGGACAGATCTGACAAAAGTGTCAAACTTTGTGAGGCAATTCTGTAGACCCTACTTATTCATTTTTTGCTAGGCCCCATCAAATTTGGCCAATGCAGCCCAGTCATGTGACGTCATCAATTTTTCCATAGCATTGATAGAGGAAAATACTGCATTTTCATGTCTAAGCAAGATGTTTTAAAAATGTAAAGGCAATATGATCAATTCAATGAATAAAATCAGAAAAGGATACATTTCAAATAATTTTTTAATCAATAAACATTCATATTTTTGCGAGATATTTGTTTATGGTTTGACAAAACTCGAAAATAAGGCCAAAAAAATCATATTGCGACATTGTACGTAACTTGCTTCCATAGTATCAATGAACATGACAATTAAACATTAATTTGTTTCAGAAATATTAGTGTTTATAACTGCTTATTCAGCCCCTTAAAGTTTTCAACATTTAGGAAAACGTCTTTAAAGCAATTCTGGCATGTACATCGGCAACCGCAGCTGGAACGAGTATGTGGATATCCATTGATCTATTTGTCACAGCTGCACTTGCACCATCTTGTGCATTGCCATCCAGCTTTCCTGCAACCACATGTGGTGCCACATCCTCTTGCACCCTTGCATGCACATTTGACTAGTTGGCTGCAAGCTTCAGATGCTATTGGCAGTGTCGTCCAAAAAGGGAGCCAAGCCTTGCTGTCCTTGTCCAGAGTCCAGACCCATCCCTCTGGAGATGGTGCTTGCTGCTGGGCCTGGTCAGCAGTGGTCCAAATGCTTGCTTGGTAGACAGCACGGTTTGAATGCTGTAATAATGTTCCCTGTGTGGGAGGAAGGGCTTCCGTCATCATCTTGTCTCTGTGCATGTGGCAAAACAGCTCTCATCGGGCCTCATCAACAGAGCCCAGCTGGCTGGTTTTGTCATACAGGACAACTGTGAAGCGTTCCAGCAATTTGGCCGACTGTCACGAATGGTGCCGCGCATACTGACCACCATGATTGCCAAGCTGTTGAGTATGCCTATACTGAGGACGATGGTGCCGATGTAGTAGTCATGTAGAAGGTAGCCCTATAATCGCAATCGCCGCTCTCAAATGTTCTCTTGACCCTTTAAATCCTGGGACAGCCCCAGTGACAACAGTTGTTGGGACGCATGGTATAAATTCAACAACAACCGGACAGAGTATATGGGGGAATAAGCTGCGGCAATGACAAATAGCACGGACGTACAGTCCCCCCTGAAGAAGCGAACAAGGAAATAACTTACCATGAAAGTCGCAAAAAGAACTCTGCAAGACTTGGAAAGACAAAGTCGTCGCTACCTATGGCCCAATTACGCTTTAACATATGTATGCCCGGCATTTTGAGGTCATTGGAACATCGGAAATCGGATCGGGTCTACTTTACTGAAGCCAGACAATGATCATAAGGAAGCAGACACAAAGATACTGCTGCATCTACAAAATGCACTGCAGACTGGGTCCTGTGCTTGCTTAGTTCGCACTGTGGACACTGACGTCATCGTCATCATCATTGGAAATTTCTGCAAGCTTCAAGCAATGTGTCCAGCGGCAGAGATTTGGATTGCTTTCGGCACAGGAAAGAATTTCACGTACTTTCACATCAATGCCATTGCTCTAGCCCTTGGAGAGGAAAAGTCTACAGCCCTCCCCACTTTCCTCAGCTTCACCGGTTGCGACACGGTCTCTGCCTTTTTTTTGGCAAAGGAAAACTGTCTACATGGGCTGCATGGAAATGTTATCCTGCAGTAACAGAGGCCTTTAGGTTAATTGAAGAGAATCCTTTTGTTGCCATGGAGTTGAACAGCCACCATGCACTTCAAATTGCTGGAACGCTTCACAGTTGTCCTGTATGACAAAACCAGCCAGCTGAGAGGGATGGGGCTAGACTCTGGACAAGGACAGCAAGGCTTGGCTCCCTTTTTGGATGACACTGCCAGTAGCATCTGAAGCTTGCAGCCAACCAGTTAAAATTGTAATGTGCATGCAAGGGTGCAAGAGGATGTGACACCACATGTGGTTGCAGGAAAGCTGGATGGCAATGCACAAGATGGTGCAAGTGCAGCTGTGACAAATAGATCAATGGATATCCACATACTCGTACCAGCTGCGGTTGCCGATGTACATGCCAGAATTGCTTTAAAGACGTTTTCCTAAATGTTGAAAACTTTAAGGGGCTGAATAAGCAGTTATAAACACTAATATTCCTGAAACAAATTAATGTTTAATTGCCATGTTCATTGATACTATGGAAGCAAGTTACGTACAATGTCGTGATATGATTTTTTTGGCCTTATTTTCGAGTTTTGTTAAACCATAAACAAATATTTCGCAAAAATATGAATGTTTATTGATTAAAAAATTATTTGAAATGTATCCTTTTCTGATTTTATTCATTGAATTGATCATATTGCCTTTACATTTTCAAAACATCTTGCTTAGACATGAAAATGCAGTATTTTCCTCTATTAATACTATAGAAAAATTGATGACGTCACATGACTGGGCTGCATTGGCCAAATTTGATGGGGCCTAGCAAAAAATTAATAAGTAGGGTCTACAGAATTGCCTCACAAAGTTTGACACTTTTGTCAAGTCGGTCCCCATCATATCGCTAAGCTGCCTGGCTAAAACACACCAATAACAAGAAATTCCTACGAGGTAGGAAAAACACCCCCGTCAAAGGGAAATAACCTTCTCAGTTGGTGGCAGTGACTGAGTGAGAATGGTTATTTCCCTTTGACCATGAAGATGTCCCTGTATAAGTCCTTGTATAATTTTAATCCACCAATAACTCCCTAACCGTGTGTTTGACTGGTCCCAATTTTTGTAAGGACCGTCTCAGGAATGTATAGAACCTGTTCACCAAGTTTGGTGACGATCGGTCCGTTCATTCTTGAGATCTATATGCGAACACAAACACACAAACACACAAACACACAAACACCCAAACAAACACATCGAGCGAAACCTATACACACCCCTATACCGGGGGTGTAATGAAGGCGGCGGAGAGAGATTGAGAGAGAAGAGGAGAGAGACTGACTATTAGGGTTTAACGTCCTCTTAGACCAACTGGTCTATATTGGGACAGGTATTGATAATACGCTGAAGATATGGTGTGATTAACAGCTATTGTGTTTTCAGCGTAGCAAATGGGTCCGATATTTTGACGAGACAATGCCGACGAGTCGAAGACGAGTCGCATTATACTTGTTCGAGTCTAAATATCGGACCGTATGGCTACGCTGAAAACACAATAGCGATTATATAGCTGTTATGACCTTGATTTGTTGTTCCAAACTTACAAAATGACAGTTTTTGCGTCGATGCGTTGATCTCAGGTTTTGATAGCAGACAAACTTCTTACGCGCATCATGTTCGCGCAGACATGCACACCGCTACACGCTTTCTGACTTTGGAAGAAAAACTGACTCCAAGTGCATTCGACTTGACAACACAGTTGTTAAAACAGCTTTTTAAGTTGTCAGTGTATGCTGTTGTCGATAGAAACATCGCCGTGGTACAGATGGGTAAACCGGAATCATGCGTCGGCCATTTTTCTCAATATGCTTTTGGATATTGAGTAAAATGGACAACTTCCGCCGCATTATGCTTTGATGATCGGAAGAGACCATCCAATCACAGCCCCCGAATTCCCCCACGTGTTCATCAGAATAGCTATATACTTTGATTCGAACAAGCCCGCTGTGGCTGTCTTCTTCGACACACCAGCATTGGGTTTGTCTCGTCAAAGTATCGAAATACGATCATGATAATCAGAGACGAGAGACAATGCATGCGTGTCTTCGTGTTTTCCAAGCCCTGAGACTTTTGCTGTGAACTTGGGATCTTTTTCGTGCGCACGTGTGCACACGGGGGTGTTCGGACACCGAAGAGAGTCTGCACAAAGTTGACTCCGAGAAATAAATCTCTCGCCGAACGTGGGGATCGAACCCACGCTGATAGCGAGCAACTGGCTACAAAGCCAGCGCGCTACCAACTGAGCTACGTCCCCGCCCCTGAGGAGAGAGAGAGAGAGACAGAGACAGAGAGAGACAGAGAGAGAGAGAGATAGTGTGAGAGATAGACAGAGAGAGACAGAGAGAGAGAGAGACAAGACAAGACAAGACAAGACAAAATCTTTATTATCGAGGGTAATAGATAAGCAAGAATATTGCTTTTTTACATCCAGCCCTCGCCCTAATATAGGGTCAACAAGAACAGAAAACAATATAATCAAATAACTATCACATCAAACTTATAATACATTATATATATATATACAGATATAAATTTAAAAAAAAATTGTCATGCTGCATTTTAAGTACAATTTCCAATGATAAATATGTCAATTTTTAACATATCTTAATTTAGATCTGCATATTATTATAATTTAGTTTAACATGCACATACATTTTAAATGAATTGTTGAACCATTCAGCACATGTTTAGTTGCATTATGTGCGACATATAATTTTTTTTGAAGCTGTCTGTGTTTGTTTTATGCTTAAGAAAAATAGGCAGTGAGTTCCATAGGACCGCACCTGAATATAGAAGGCTTGATTTGAAAAGGTCAATACGTGGAGTCGGTGTTATGATTTTTAGTCTGTTATAGTTCAAAATAAAATTATCACGTAATGTCTCCGTGAGAGAGAGAGAGAGAGAGAGAGAGAGAGAGAGAGAGAGAGAGAGAGAGAGAGAGAGAGAGAGAGAGAGAGAAGGGGAGAGAGAGCGAGAGAGAGAGAGAGAGAGATTGAGAGAAGGGGAGAGAGAGAGAGAGAGAGAGAAGGGGAGAGAGAGAGAGAGAGAGATTGAGAGAAGGGGAGAGAGAGAGAGAGACAGAGAAGGGGAGAGAGAGAGAGAGATTGTGAGAGAAGGGGGAAGAGAGAGAGAGAGAGTGTGTATTAGAGAGAGAGAAAGAGTGTATGTGTGTGTGTGTGTGTGTGTGTGTGTGTGTGTGTGTGTGTTAGAGAGAGAGAGGGGGAGAGAGAGAGAAAGGGAGAGAGAAAGGGGGAGAGAAAGGGAGAGAGAGAGAGTGTGTGTGTTAGAGAGAAAGGGAGAGAGAGAGAAAGGTAGAGAGAGATAGTGTGTTAGAGAGAGACTGTGTGTGTGTTAGAGATAGAGTGTGTTTGAGAGAGTGTGTTAGAGAGAGTGTGTGTTAGAGAGAGTGTGTGTTAGAGAGAGAGAGTGTGTGTGTCAGAGAGAGTGTGTGTGTTAGAGAGAGCGAGAGTGTGTTAGAGAGAGAGAGAGTGTGTGTTAGAGAGAGAGAGATAGGGAAGTGTGCGTGTTAGAGAGAGATAGTGTGAGAGTGTGTGTTAGGGAGAGAGAGATAGAAAAGAGTGCGTGTTAGAGAGAGAGAGAGAGAGAGAGAGAGAGAGAGAGAGAGAGAGAGAGAGAGAGAGAGAAAGAGAGAGAGAGATTGATAATATTCAGGTTTAGTGTTTCAAACCCAAGGAATCTATCGTGGCTTATCTTAGTCCGGGCACTGTTGGAATCTTCTTCTTCTTCTTCTTCTGCGTTCGTGGGCTGAAACTCCCACGTACACTCGTGTTTTTGCACGAGTGGAATTGTACGTGTATGACCGTTTTTACCCCGCCATTTAGGCAGCCATACGCCGCTTTCGGAGGAACTGTTGGAATCAAGTTGGTTTGTTGCACATAAGGCAATGTCGTTTTCTTCTTTTTCTTCTTCGTTCATGGGCTGAAACTCCCACGTACACGTGTTTTTTGCACGAGTGGGATTTAACTTTTATGACCATTTTTATTCTGCCATTTATGCAGTCATACACCGCTTTCGGGGGAAAATGTCGTTTTGAAAAGCGATGTCTGCGCGCCCCCTAATGGTTAAACCCTGAGGGCGTTAAAAACATTCATCATCAAAAGCGATAGTTTTCACTTAAAGATTTGTATGATGCCTTGGACATTTTGTCTTGCACGGGAGATGTAACTACTCTGGCCAACAGTTGAGGATATTTTTGGGTCTGGGACATGTGACGTCACACTCATATATTACTCAAATCAAACGAACCCGTTCTTAAAGCGGACGAAATTGCACATACATTTCTGACCGAAACACTGCTGGTTAACATCTTGGCAAAACCCCTGAAAAAAAGATCTGAACATTCGATGGAAAGATTAAATGTGAACTTGTAATTAAACATTGTGACGAACCTTCCTGATTGTTTCGCTTGACGTCAGCGTCATGAGAGAAGAGCGTATCTGGAATCTCTACGTCATCTTCCTGCATGGATGACGTCATTCTGGTCAGCGCCGTCGCTAGGCAACACGTCATCAGCACTAGAAGTTGCGTCAGCACTCGGCGAGATTCCATTGCTGTTGTTATGGTTGTTGTTACTGGTGTTTCTGAAATAAAGAAGAAAACAGATTCCTGTCAAATCACCGACGACGACTCTTCTCGTGTTACTTCATAATCGTCCTGTTGCTTTTGCATTGAAATTTGGAAGGCAGGTGTGGGACAGGTAGCGTTCAAAATTAGAGTGCCCCCTCCCTTAACAATAACTACAATAACAATGAACCGCGCATGCTGTGCTGTCTTCACACATTTTGGGAAGCAAAATCGTCATCATCATCTACCTCTTCTTTCCTGTAATCTCTTCCCTTTTCTTTTTTCCCTTGCACATTTCATGGCCGTCCGAACTTCTGATAGTAATGCAGTTGATACGTTGAAAATCATTGTGTATGCGTGGGTGCGTGTATAAGTGTGTATGTGTGTGTGTGTGTGTGTGTGTGTGTGTGTGTGTGTGTGCTTGCGTACGTGGGTGGGTGCGTGCGTGTGTGTGTGTGTGTATGGGGGTGGGGTGTGTGTGTGTGTGTGTGTGAGTGTGTGTGTGTGTGTGTGTGTGAGCATTCTTTTGTTGTAACTAGGTTAGAAAATCATCGGTCAATGTTTATTGACAGGCAATAAAGTTGAGAGGAAGAAACCAAGTGATGAGGATGGACGGCGTTTGCTCATTTCAATGGCTTCTGATTCTCTTAGTTCATCGACCAAGCTGCAGCGAACAGATTATAATTTTGACCCTCCCCACAAAAACAGCAACTGGAAAGAGTCCACTCTCACTAATTACCGCGAAAACGGATAGTATGTACAACCCCGAAGGGCGTGGCCCGAACGACCCGTACTGAAATAGACGATAATCCGCTCAAAGCATTGATTTTTTTTAGTGTAGACTTTCTAACGCTGGGATCTCTTCTGACCAGGATTTCCCTCTGAGCTACCGTCGTCACCTTTGGCGTTTTTATGCCTGGACGATAATAGGACGTAGGTGCGAAACTAGGGCTCCAAATTGCTCCACTGACTCTGTCTTAACTCACCACCGGAAATGATGTAGGAGCCTCGTTCTAAAGTCTTTAGTCTGCTGCGAGGCTGTTTTCGAAAGGGGAAAGGAAAATGAAAGGTGAGAACGTGTGTAAGGTTCAACCGTCGATAGTCTCATGGAAGTTTTGAAAAAGTTTTCTGAGTTCAAAGTTTTACCGATGTAAATCATATCTTTTTCTCCTTTATGAGCTATGCTGGGAGAGGGTTGTTGTTGTTGTTGTTGTTGTTGTTGTTGTTGTTGTTGTTGTTGTTGTTGTTGTTGTTGTGTGTGTGTGTGTATGTGTGTGTGTGTATATGTGTGTGTGTGTGTGAGTGTATGTGTGTGTATGTGTGTGTGTGCATGTGTGTGTGTGTATGTGTGTGTGTGTGTGTGTGTGTGTGCGAGTGTGTGTGTGAGTGTGTGTGTGTGTGTGTGTGAGTGTGTGTGCGAGTGTGTGTGTGTGTGTGTGTGTGTGTGAGTGTGTGTGCGAGTGTGTGTGTGTGTGAGTGTGTGTGTGTGTGTGGTGTGGTGGAGGAAGGGGGAAGCAGAAGGGAGGGGGTGGTGCTGGGTGGGGGCAGGAGGTTGGTAGGAGAGGAATAAACATGACATATGTATATAATTTTAGATTCAGAATGTGATGAAGAATACGATGCAATCAATTTTAAATCTGTTTGCGAAAAATCGATTTTAATGACAACTTTAATGAGCAAACTCATTAATTACTTTTTAAACCTCCAAGCTGAAATGCAATACTATAGTCCGGGCTTCGTCGAAGATTACTTGACCAAAATTTCAACCAATTTGGTTGAAAAATGAGAGCGTGACAGTGCCGCCTCAACTTTCACGAAAAGCCGGATATGACGTCATCAAAGACATTTGTCAAAAAAATGAAAAAACATCTGGAGATACCATACTCAGGATCTCTCATGTCAAGTTTCATGAAGATCAGTCCAGTAGTTTACTCTGAATCGCTCTACACACACACACACACACACAGACACACACACATGCACCACGACCCTCGTCTCGATTCCCCCCTCTACGTTAAAACATTTAGTCAAAACTTGACTAAATGTAAAAAGAAAGAAAAAACCACACAAAAACAAAACATTTGTTGGACGGTAGGTGTGATACTGTCTTTCCTTTTCTTGGCGGATTTTCTTCTGTCTATCTCTGTCATCTCTGCTTTTATTTGCTGACGAAGATATTGCGTCGAAACTGGCAGGCCTACACGTTCTTATGTTTGATTACACCCCCGGTATAGGGGTGTGTATAGGTTTCGCTCGATGTGTTTGTTTGTTTGTTTGTGTTCGCATATAGATCTCAAGAATGAACGGACCGATCGTCACCAAACTTGGTGAACAGGTTCTATACATTCCTGAGACGGTCCTTACAAAAATTGGGACCAGTCAAGCACACGGTTAGGGAGTTTTTGGTGTGTATAGGATTCGGTCGATGTGTTTGTTTGTTTGTTTGTGTTCGCATATAGATCTCAAGAATGAACGGACCGATCGTCACCAAACTTGGTGAACAGGTTCTATACATTCCTGAGACGGTCCGTACAAAAATTGGGACCAGTCAAACACACGGTTAGGGAGTTATTGGTGGATTAAAATTATACAAGGACTTATAGAGGGACATCTTAATGGTCAAAGGGAAATAACCATTCTCACTCAGTCACTGCCACCAACTGAGAAGGTTATTTCCCTTTGACGGGGGTGTTTTTCCTACCTCGGAGGAATTTCTTGTTGTCCATGTTTCTGGTGAGTACATTTTGATTGATACTTGTTCATCCTTGTAAAATCTGTCTTGGTCCCCATTCGTGGCGGGTTAGGTGGTTGTTGGTATTATTGGGCCTTTGGGTGTATTTGTCTATTCGGTACCGATTTAACATGCTGTTTCCTTTCTCAGTTTGCTTGATGGCCTCCGTGTTTGAGCTTCAAGAATAGTGTCCAACAGTTTAGGAGAGCCATTGTGAATTGCCAACATTTGCTGACAGAAAAGACGTATGAAAGTAAGTTGTAACTGAAGCCACATCATTGCCAAAACCGTCATTTTAACTTGGAAATTAGTTTCAGTCTGTAAATGTTACTTCGTGTTCAAGAGCCATAACCACATTGACAAAGATAGTTCATTTGGGACTCTCAACTTGAATTTGACTGAGTCCCGAGAACAAGTTTGATGATGAAGTCCAACAGTGTAGAGATGGTGAGAGGAATGGGGGGGAGGAGGGGCAAGAGGGGAGGAGTGAGTTGGGTTACCAGACACGGAGGAGTATTTTGGATGCGGGTGTCGGAAATTGGACACGAAGCCTAATACGCCTAGGGCAGAGGGGAATTGGGTTCTTGTCGGAAAAAGTTGACATGCAGGTAACCTGAATTCTGCATCCTCACAAAAACATGTCGTAAGAAAAATAGGAGCTTTGTCATCATCGATAAAACTCGAGACAAGAAGGATCGAGAATACGTACAATGAGGTCTCCGGCAAAATAGGGAAAGACTGAAGGATACGAGAGAAACACATCCTGGCGCAGCGCAACTGCACTTGCGCATACGCTTAGAGAGAGAGAGAGAGAGAGAGAGAGAGAGAGAGAGAGAGAGAGAGAGAGAGAGAGAGAGAGAGAGAGAGAGAGAGAGAGAGAGAGAGGGAGAGAGAAAGAGAGAGGAAAGAGACTGAGAGAGACTGAGAGAGACTGAGAGAGAGAGAGAGACTGAGAGAGAGAGAGAGGGGGAGAGAGGGGGAGAAAGGGAGAAGGAAAGAGGAAGAGAGAAAGGGAGAGAGAGAAAAAGAGAGAGGGAGAGAAAGAGACATACACAGATAGACGGACAGAGAAAGAAAGAGAGAGAGACAGAGACAGAGAGAGTGACAGAGAGAGAGACAGAGAGAGGTAGAGCGACTGAGAGCGTGACATGGACCTTGACAAATAAAGTTCAAAGAAGATCGTTGAAAACTGGTGATGTAAGCCTATCAGCCTCGGGTGTGGTGAAACTATAAATGGAAAAATAAATAACACAAACTTTTTTTCTCTCCTAGCATATAACCACGTCATGTCCCAATTAGACACTAGTTCTGGGGACAGAAAAACCAAGTTAGCATAGCATAGAAACTTTTCAGTTTTCCTTGTAGAGAGACTGAGAGAGAGAGAGAGACAGAGAGAGAGACAGAGTCTGGAGTCTGGAGTCTGGATTGTTTATTGATTAGGCCTTGGGCCCATTTCAATTCGGGGTGTACAAAGTTTCAACATTCATGCTTCATGAAAAATAATCATAGTAATATTAATCATAATAAAAATCATCATCATCGTAATGACAGTCGACATGGCGACAGTGGAAACAGGCATTTACAACAGCAAAACGTTGGAAAAGGACAGTAATGCATCAGCACAAAATGCAATCTCTGTCGCACTTAGAGAGAGAGACAGAGAGAGGTAGAGAGACTGAGAGAGACTGAGAGAGAGACAGAGAGACAGAGAGAGAGAGAGAGAGAGAGGGAGAGAGAAAGAGAGAGGGAGAGAGAAAGAGAGAGGAAAGAGACTGAGAGAGAGAGAGACAGAGAGGGAGACATTTGGGGGACATTAGGCATTGACACTTCGAAAGCCACGACAGTAAAACTGCTAGTCACGCGCTTAATAACCAACCATTTAAATTGTTTAAAGCATGTATGATGCCATGGTCATGGCAGGATGAAATTGCGCGGTAAGGTATTTTTTGGGAAAATGTTTGTGATTATGTTATTAAATGAAAAAACAACCCAACCTTTTGTGCCGTCAGAAATTCTTACTCCGAGTAAATTTTTCGTACGAGAAAAGAACTCCCCAAGGCACGAGAAAATTACTCCCTCCACGAAATTTTTACTCCCCATTTTATTTAGTTCCAGTAAAACTTTAAAACTTTCGTACGCGAAAACTGGATGCGGGCGAAGGGATAATGCCAATATGTGATCTCGCGCAAACGAATGTCGCGCTACCCTCCATCCACCCCTTCCACCACCAAGACTAACAGGGGACAAGGGAGTAAAAATGTCGTACACCTGGATTGGGAAGTTAAATTGCTCGTGTTAGGGTGAAGTAATTTATTCGTTATTTATTCGTCAGGGGAGTAAAAAAATTTTACGAAATGTTTACTCAGAATTCACCTGTCGTGGGGAGTAATTTTCTCGTGTAATGGGGGAGTACTTTTTTTGTAAAGGGAGTAACATTTTCGTACGAAATTATTACTCCGGAGTAAAAATCTCGTGGGAGTAATTTTCTCGTGTTACACCGGTCACCAAAAATGCTTTGACTTTTTCGCAGTCTCGGCGTACGCGTAAGATCGTTTAACACTGTCCATGCCAAGTTTGGGACGCACGTGCCAAGCGCCCCCCAAATAAGCGCCGTGACAGATGAGGACAGAAAACAGCTTGGACACAGCGATCGATAGAAAATTGAACTTTTCAAAGAACAAATGATAGCGGAGTTCGGTACAAGTCACAAAGTTTAACAACAGCGCCATTACAGTGCTGTGTGTGTGGGTGTGTGGAGGATGGGGGTGGGTGGTTGTGTGTGTGTGTGTGTGTGTGTGTGTGTGTGTGTGTGCGTATGTATGTGTGTGTGTGTGAGTGTGTGTGTGTGTGTGTGTCTGAATGTGTGAGTGTGTGTGTGTGTGTGTGTGTGTGTGTGTTTGAGTGTGTGTGTGTTAGTGTGTGTGAGTTTGTTAGTGTGTGTGTGTGCGTGTGTGTGTGTGTATGTATTTGTTAGTGTGTGTGTGGGGGGGTGGGGGTATTTGTTAGTGTGTCTGTGTGTGTGTGTGTGTGTGTGTGTGTGTGCGTGTGTTAGTGTGTGTGTGTTTGAACGTGTGTGTGTGTGTTTGTACGTGTACGTGTTTGTATTCTCGTGAGTGTGTGGGTGTGTGTGTTGTTTTGTTGTGGTTGCTATTGTATTTTACAGGTGAACCTCTCTATTCGGTTCAGAAAATCAAGCAAATGCATTTGGACATTTTTTTGGACATTCTGAACAGCGACCAAGAGATAGATATTTTGCGAGTAAAAGAAGGGAAAATCTGCTGAAAGCTTATGTCTGTAGAAAGAGTAAAGATAGCAAAAACAAGCGCCTTTTATGAAGACACGGATAAGAATAATTTAGTTGAAATACAAAAATCGTCGCAATATATAAATTTATATTGGGAGGAGGGGAAGGGGTGCGTAAGGTAATTCTTGGGTTGTTTATTGCATATAAAGCTGCGAACGCTGGACATTTTCCGAACCAAAGAACACTCAAAAACATGTCATTTGTGTGAATCAATTTTCAACTGATTTTAAGGGAATGTTCGTATTTTATTCAGTACTGGCGGGAAAGCATACATCTACCAAGCGAAAACCGTTGGATTCAGGAGTAGACGTGCCCTAGGGATTGGCCAACAGTGTCACGTGTAGTTTGCCCCAGTGTTTAAGCAAAATCACCTCTTCCACAAACCGTACTATTTTCAGAGTTCGTCTATTGCCATTTGTGACCCTCCACCACGGAATGAGTCGCATGTCACCTTTGCATGATTTTCATATTTTTACCTTTTCCTAAAGAGTTTTTTATGCTCTATCCAGTGGTGAAAACCGTTTTAGAAAAGAGCAAAAACTGTTTGAGTTATAAGCCTGTGACTAAGGTGACCCTCACACTGTTACCAGACACTCCCCGGACTTATATTAAGCCTAGTGCAGAACCGCGCGAGGTGACATGCGACTCATTTCGTGGTGGAGGGTCACATTTGGTATCTGTATTAATCTAGCAAAAGCGAGTATGTTTTAGTGTTGTCTTGGGCTAAAACTTAGTACAAAGCAGAACCAACAAGAAATTCCTCCGAGGTAGGAAAAACACCCCCGTCAAGGGAAATAACCTTCTCAGTTGGTGGCAGTGAGAATGGTTATTTCCCTTTGACCAATAATATGTCCCTCTATAAGTCCTTGTATAATTTTAATCCACCAATAACTCCCTAACCGTGTGTTTGACTGGTCCCAATTTTTGTAAGGACCGTCTCAGGAATGTATAGAACCTGTTCACCAAGTTTGGTGACGATCGGTCCGTTCATTCTTGAGATCTATATGCGCACACAAACACACAAACAAACACATGGAGCGAATCCTATACACACCCCTATACCGGGGGTGTAAAGACAGAGTACACGAGTATGCGCCACCGTGTCCAAAGACGACCCATTCACAATTTGAATAACCGAACGTTGAAGCACTATATATATATATTTTTTAATTTTTTTAATTTCATTTTTCATTTTTCTCTCCACTATTTTATTGTCCCATCGCTTGGAAATTCGGGTCGATTCCTCCCAGTGGAAAGCTAGCAGCAACAGAGTCGCGCTACCCAGGTGTATACGTGTTTAGGTGTGATTAGCCACCTGCACTTATGGCAGAATGACCGAGGTCTTTTACGTGCCACTGTGGTGACACGGGGGTGGGACATGGAAACCGTCTCTGAGTCTGCACATAAAGTTGACCCGTGTCCGTCCCGGCCCGGATTCGAACCTGCGACCTTGGGATCACAAGTCCAGTGCTCTACCAACTGAGCTACCGGGTGTACCTCGTGTCTGGTATCATTATTGCAATCCCCAGATCGAACTACATTGGGAATTGAATTGGTCTTGGTTGAAGTGACGCGAAAAACCAACCACAAACCAAATATGAAGGTCTTTATGAATAGTTTTTTTGTTCTTATTTGTCGGCGAGAGTGTCCCTTTCAGATGTGCAGAATATTTCGGACAGCACTGCATGTTTGAAAACCAGATTGAGAATTACCTAAAATTACTAAAGATAGACAAACAATGTCCCCGTCAGTGAGAGGTGGCTCATGATTTTACATAATTAAACTAGAAATAATTGCATTTTGATGGATTGTGATAGTTTTTGGAGAAAGATAATTGTGGGTTTTGTCGCTTTATCTTCGTCTAAACCTGACTGACAGTCCAGGCTGTCAATATTTGATTGTTTTTGATTGACGTAGCCGAGTAGCGTCAAGAGAGCACGCATGAAAGTATTGATTCTGAAAATCCAAAAATCCGATCATCTGTCAGTTTTGACATGAGGAGCGGAAATTTCACGGAAGTATGTTTGAAGCATGGAAGTCCTGTATAAATGTTTTACATGTTGGGGACAGTGTAGATCTTAATTGCTGTACTGTTGTGTGATGTATGCATGACGTCCTTTGTTTTGTCCGATCGAATACTATTGTTGGAACACGTGCACATAAAATTAAAAAAGATCTCTCTCTCTCTCTCTCTCTCTCTCTCTCTCTCTCTCTCTCTCTCTCTCTCTCTCTCTCTCTCTCTCTCTCTCTCACTCACTCACCACCCTACCTCTCACTGTGCGCATGTTGTAGTTTTGTTTCTAAGTAATTCTTCGCAGCCTCTGAAAGCTTGACAGATTTGTATGAACAGTAAATATCTTTGCATTCGAACACGTGTCTGATATCGATACATTTGTTGCGAAGGCAAGGCTTTGCTACAGACAACGAGAAGGCCTAAACCAACTTTTGAACTCTTCGTTTCAGTCGATGTTTTCAGGCTTCAGTTTATTTCTAAACTGCTTTACTTTCCAGACCCCGAACACCAAGACACATAAAGAAGAAACGGAGAAAATAAATCACCAATTTTGTTCCGGGATTGTGAAATGGTTAAATTGTTCTCGTTCTCTGTCCTTAAAGGCACAGTAAGCCTCCCGTAAACCATCACAGATACGGTCAGGCTTTTACACACAGTACAAACACCCTTTCATTTAAACACTCACCGATTGAGAACATCCTAGGTGCCCTCCGTAAAGAGCGAACAATTTTCAAAGAATTTATTTTTGCTTGGTTTATCTTACCCCTGAGCCATCGTGAACCCGTGTGATCCAGTTTCCCTTTTTCACAATGTAGTCGTCAGTTAGTCATTTGAATGCGACTCAATGTGAGCTTATCTACAATAGCACGTTTTTATGCACGAAACAAACGGCTGTGGTTCACAAGAACTCTAGCGATGGCTTTTCACTGTTGAGAGGAACGGCGATATGCCGCGTAAACCCGGCGTCGTCTGCTACGACCCTTGCGTGACCCTGCTGCCGGGCTTTTCTTTTTTCAAACTTTCACAACTTCGAATTGCACTGATCTTGTCTTGATGAAAAAAGAATTCTTTTATGATTAAAGAATGTTTGTGTAACAAGCTGTCAATTTATTATTTAGATTTTAAAAGTTAGGTCTAGCGCAAAAACGCACCACGGTCCAAAAACATTCTGATAATCATCGATCCACGGCTATCGCCATTTTAAGGGAAGTAACTCATTTTTGACCTGAGTTCAGGATGGGTCCAAAAAGTGTTCGAGACAATCTGCAAAATTAATTCTTTAAAAATTGCTCGCTCTTTACGTAGGGCACCTAGGATGTTCCCGTTTGGTGAGCGTTCAAATGGAAGGGTGTTTGTACTGTGTGTAAAAGCCTGACAGTATCTGTGATGGTTTACGGGAGGCTTACTGTCCGGGCGTGATTTCCGGGATATTCATCACAGCCGTCCAGCTCCAAAACGAGGCGCCATTGTTGCAAGGGCCAAGTCCACGAAAATAAATTCTTTGAACATTTCTCACGCTCGACAGAAAGCAGCCAGGATGTTCCCGTTCGGTGAGCGTTTAAATGGAAGTATGCTTGTACTGTGTGTAGACGCTCGGGGAGCTCTGTGATGGTTTAAGGGAGGCTTACTGTGCCTTTAAGTGCCCGGGAAAACCTTGTTCTTTTTTTCTCTTTTCTTTTACAAACAGCTTGTTATTCAGGGAATAGAAAAATTAAGAAAAAAACCCAGGAAGATTTAGTTATTCGAACGTGCAATAACAGAGAAATTGTTTCCTTGTTTGTTTGTTTGTTAAAAGAGATTCACAAACTTAAAGCGTTTGACCTTCTCTTGCGAAGGGCTGCATACTTAATGTTGTGGGTGCAATGTTTGAAAACACTTCACAAAACTCTAAGAAAAGACCTATATTAACAGCTATTGTGTTTTCAGCGTAGCAATATTTCGTGTGTTTGCTTAACGCCCAGCCGACCACGAAGGGACATATCAGGGCGGTGTTGCTTTGACATATAACGTGCGCCACACACAAGACAGAAGTCGCAGCACAGGCTTCATGTCTCACCCAGTCACATTATTCTGACACCGGACCAACCAGTCCTAGCACTAACCCCACAATGCCAGACGCCAGGCGGAGCAGCCATTAGATTGCCAATTTTAAAGTCTTAGGTATGACCCGGCCGGGGTTCGAACCCACGACCTCCCGATCACGGGGCGGACGCCTTACCACTAGGCCAACCGTGCCGGTCTAGCGTAGCAATAGGGTCCGATATCTAGACGAGACAAGTATAATGCCGACGAGTCGAAGACGAGTCGCATTATACTTGTTCGAGTCTAAATATCGGACCCTATTGCTACGCTGAAAATAAAATAGCAATTATATAGCTGTTCTGACCTTGATTTGTTGTTCCAAACTTACAAAATGACAGTTTTTGCGTCGATGCGTTCATCTCAGGTTTTGATAGCAGACGCCGTTTCTTATGCGCATTAGTTTTGCGCAGGCGCCACACTGACTTTGGAGAAAAAAAACACCTCGATTTGACAACACAGCTGTTAAACAGCGTTTTATTAGTTCATTCGTATACAACAAAAAGAAGTTTGAGTTTTTTAAATTTTGAACAAGACTACTTATGAAGAAGACCAAAACACAACATCAACATAAAACTAGAAACAACTGAAGAACTAGGATGCAACAAGGGGAGGAGAAGAGAACAGCTAATCCGTACAATGCGAGCAGACGGCAGCGACGTTTCCAATTTGGGTGAATGGCATTTATACTTGTCTCGTCATGAAGCGAAATTTTCAACCTGAGTTATAAACGACTACATGAATGTTAGTGCCATGGGTTGTACATCAATAATTCAGAGGGGAAGTGGGGTATTTAGTGTGGAGTTACGAGATAAGAAAAGCCGAATGCGAAAGTTTGTGTCAGTCAGCAACTGAGCTCACACAGGCACACAAAAACGGCTGTTCCGTTTTACTCCCCTGTTTGTACATCTTTCGACTTTGGGCATTTTGTGGTGTTTAGGGACAGAAAATAATTGGTTTAGTCCTGTTTCATCGGGAAGTTAGCAGAAAAGGGTATGCTATCGACATTTGTAAAGCTGAAAACTGCGGACTTCCTGGCAGCCACTGGTCTGAGGATTTAGCACGGCCATCAACATCGAACGCAGAAGAAGAAGAAGAAGTAAAGCTGAAAAACATTCCCGAGAAGAATTTCAAGTTGTCAGTGTATGCTGTTGTCGATTGTTAACATCGTGTGGTGCAGATGGGTAAACCGGAACCATGCGTCTTTGTTATTGCCAATCTGCTTTTGGATATTGGCAAAAATGGCCGACTTCCGTAGCATAATGCTTTGATGATGATGTTGAGACCATCCAATCACAGCCCCCGAATTCCCCCACGTGTCCATCAGAATAGCTATATTGTCAGATGTTTCTTGATTTGTTGGATTACTTATTTTGTGTTAAAGGTGCACGGGAAAAAAACTCATTTGTCATTACAATGTAGTTAGTGTAAATGTGAGATTGTCATTACAATGTAGTTACTGTAAATGTGAGATTGTCATTACAATGTAGTTAGTGTAAATGTGAGATTGTCATTACAATGTAGTTACTGTAAATGTGAGATTGTCATTACAATGTAGTTAGTGTAAATGTGAGATTGTCATTACAATGTAGTTACTGTAAATGTGAGATTGTCATTACAATGTAGTTACTGTAAATGTGAGATTGTCATTACAATGTAGTTAGTGTAAATGTGAGATTGTCATTACAATGTAGTTACTGTAAATGTGAGATTGTCATTACAATGTAGTTAGTGTAAATGTGAGATTGTCATTACAATGTAGTTAGTGTAAATGTGAGATTGTCATTACAATGTAGTTAGTGTAAATGTGAGATTGTCATTACAATGTAGTTAGTGTAAATGTGAGATTGTCATTACAATGTAGTTAGTGTAAATGTGAGATTGTCATTACAATGTAGTTAGTGTAAATGTGAGATTGTCATTACAATGTAGTTACTGTAAATGTGAGATTGTCATTACAATGTAGTTACTGTAAATGTGAGATTGTCATTACAATGTAGCCTAGTTACTGTAAATGTGAAATTGTCATTACAATGTAGTTACTGTAAATGTGAGATTGTCATTACAATGTAGTTACTGTAAATGTGAAATTGTCATTACAATGTAGTTACTGTAAATGTGAGATTGTTATTACAATGTAGTTACTGTAAATGTGAGAGCCGAAGAGGGAGTGTGTCCGGGGGGGGGGGGGGGAGAGAGAGAGAGAGAGAGAGAGAGAGACGGAGAGAGAGAGAGAAAGGGAGAGAGTGACAATAACAATGACATTGACATTTCTAAGAGAGCGAGAGAAAGAGAAAGAATGAGAGTAAGGAAAAAGAGGGAGGATGGGAGTGAGAGAGAGAGAGAGAGAGAGAGAGAGAGAGAGAGAGAGAGAGAGAGAGAGAGAGAGAGAGAGAGAGAGAGAGAGAGAGAGAGAGAGAGATATATAGACTGCAGAAAGACAGATTTGAACATAACTTGTGTGGCTATTTGCCGGAGATACTAAATCGTAAAGTAAGTATCAAGAACAGCAAATGATAAAAGCTAATCATGGAGAAGATACGGCCAGTTTGTTTCTAATAAGTTCATGTCTAGTGCTAATAGAATAGACAACTAAATTAAAAAAGAAGACAAAATGAAAATAGCCAAAGCAAAGAATTAGAAAAGAGAAAGTGTAAAATTCACCGCGAGAGAGAAGGAAGAAAGGAAGGATGGAAAGAAAGAAAGAAAGAAAGATATTCTCACATTTATTTTAGAAAATTTAAACGGAACACTGATATTTTCTACCTAGGTCGAAAAAAGGAAAAAAAGAGAAAAAAAAAAAAAGAAAGAAAGTCATCACAAGTATAGAAATAAACAAAAACATCGGATCTCCTGTCTGTCTTTTAAAAAGAAAGAAAGAAAGAAAGAAAGAAAAAATGAAAGAAAGAAAGAAAGGGGACAAAACCATTTTGGACGCATCTGAACAAAAAATATCGATCTAGTCCTTCGTCTCGAAGAAAGAAAGAAAGAAAGAATGACAGAAAAAAAGAAGAACAAAGAAAAGAAAAACAGAGAAGGAAGAAACGAACAAAAGAAAAAAGAAAAATGAAGAAACAAAAAGGAGACAAACAGAAATAAAAGCAAGAAAAGAAGAAGAAGAAAAAAAGAAAAAAAAAAGGACAAACAGCAAATCCTTTCAATTTCCTTTACACCCAAACTTACCTGAACGAAATCAAAACGTCTGTCTTCTTCTCCTTCAATCTTCTTCTCTTTCTTCCTTCTTTCCTTCCTTTCGGCTGCTGCTCACTGGGTTGCCAAATTGGCAAGCTTGCAGGTTGCACAGTTGGCAAGTGAGCCGTAGAGTCAAGGCACCAAGAGAGCGAAGACTTGTTCTCGGGTTTGTTAGCAAAAGCAGAATGGCCCCTGCCCTTTGTTAAATAGCCTTTGTCTTGCCTACGCAAGAATCGCTCGCTCGATATCGGCTTGCATTGGCTGCGCAAGGGTCAATATGCAAATGATATTCAAATGAGGCGTCGGAGACGGGCGTGTGACGCGGAGACGCGCCAATGGTATCGGGGAGCGTTGGCACGTGACGGGGAAAATGTAAATGAGACGAGAGGGTGGGTCGCAGAGGAGGTCTCGTTGTTAACATTTGGGTTGATGACGGGTTGTGTGTTTTGTGAGTTCCGGTGTTTCAGCGTGGGGAGACCTTCCTCTGTGTATCTGTCTATGTCTGTGGGTGTCTGCCTTTGCGTGGCTGCAAGTTTATGCCTGTGTGTGTGCATGTCTGTTATGTCTGTTTTTACACCCCCGGTAATAGGGGTGTGTATAGGATTCGGTCGATGTGTTTGTGTGTTTGTGTTCGCATATAGATCTCAAGAATGAACGGACCGATCGTCACCAAACTTGGTGAACAGGTTCTATACATTCCTGAGACGGTCCTTACAAAAATTGGGACCAGTCAAACACACGGTTAGGGAGTTATTGGTGGATTAAGATTCTACAAGGACTTATAGAGGGACATATTAATGGTCAAAGGGAAATAACCTTCTCAGTTGGTGGCAGTGAGAATGGTTATTTCCCTTTGACCAACGGGGGTGTTTTTCCTACCTCGGAGGAATTTCTTGTTGTGTGTCTGTTTAGAAGTGTCTGACTATCTGTCTTGGGTTCTCTCTCTTTGATGATGCTTATTCTCTATTTTCCTTGTGCATACCCCCTCTTTCCTGTCTGTCTGCGTGTGATTGCATTCATTTCTCTCGTGTATTTGTTGGAGAGGAAAGTCGTGAGATGCCAGGGATAATCACCAACACACGCACACACACACACACACACACACACACGCACACACACACACACACTCATTTATGTTTTTCATATCTTATTTGTTCTTATCTCTACCCGTCGGGAATCTACAGCCCAAGCTTCTCTTTTCTCATCAGCAAAGCTGAGAGACGAAAACAAGCGAAATGAATTGTCTACACTCTCACTTTCCATCAAGCGTTAAGCGGTACCTGCTCGTTTGTGTAGTTTTTTTATTCTCCAATTTTAATTCAGTCTCGCTTCATTCATAACTTTCCCTCCTGAAATAGATGGGAGCTTCCTGACCCGAATGCTAGTGAACATGATTGCGCCATTTGTTGGTCCATTGCCAATCCAAAATGGCGGACGATGTCTGGGGTAAAAGCTCTTTTAGAAACAATCTTGAAATTTGCGTTTCACCCACTCTGTAAACACTTTCTCTGAGGGCTGTTTTCTGTAATCGTATGTGATCGATATGACTGAACGACAAACGAGTCAGATACCGGGCCTTGTTAAAAAGGGTCGGAAGGAACAACATTTGAAGCGCAAACTTTGTGTTGAAACTTAATACACAACAAACATCAAACGAGACTCCGATCGTTCCTTAAATGGGGAGTAAAAATGTGAGAGAGAAATAATAATCGTCATGGTTGACGGGTATATATATATTTGTTTGTGGTGAATTGTTACGTGACCCCTCGGAACAGTACTAATAGCATCTTTGTGCGTGTGTGGGGAGAGGAGTGAGATGGAGAAAAAGAGAGATTCAGAGAGAGATTCAGAGAGAGCGAGAGAGAGAGAGAGAGAGAGAGAGAGAGAGAGAGAGAGAGAGAGAGAGAGAGAGAGAGAGAGAGAGAGAGAGATTCAGATTCAAATCAAGTTCAAAACTTAATTACGAAGGGATGAAGGTCTTAGGCGATGCCTAATCTTCCTACCTGTCCCTTTTACACATTCATGACATTATACATTACATACATATTTATATAACACATTTTAAAGGTCCTCGTCTACATTTTTGCTTAAATGCAATAACTCCACAGTTAGATTTAGCTGAAAAGTTATGTCAGGATATTGAAAGTGAATTCTACACAAGCGATTTCCAGTAAGAAAAACAAATCAATGCGTGGGAGTGGTATCGAAAAGTTCAAAAGCCTGGCTGACGCTCAAAAAGGTCTTGGGTGTATGAAGGTGTTTCGTGGTTGTAAATATTGAATATAAAAACACTTGCATTTAAAAAGAACAAGCGGTTTGTGTTTTGTCGAGGAAGAATGTTTAGTTGAGTGTATTTGTCTTGAGTAGTCTTATTATGTTCTCAATAAATAAAGTCTGGTTGTGGTATCCAGACTGGCTCAGCAATGTTAGAATCTTGTCTATTCAGAACGACAAACACCCCCCCCCCTACCCCCCTCACAAATCCAACCCCCAGTCCCCTTCAAACACTTATCGTGATATGAATATGCAAAAACCCGAGTTAATTTTGAGCGGAAACTAAGAGGGTGTCGGAAAGCTCAGAACGTCTGGAATGGCTTACCCAAACAGCAAGTTCCGGAAACTTCTGTCAAAACAGGAGAGCTCTCGTCAAGGAGAATAATGCATTTTTTTTGCACCAAAACCACAATAAAAGCAAAACTATTTCGGTCGTGTACTCAGTTTTAATGTTAACTGCTCAGAGATTGTAAATGCGGGTGTTTAACGTGTGGGTTTAGTGACAGTTTTATAGATCTGATTTTTTATTTAATGTTAAGCCTTTAAAGGATCGAAACCCAAAAGTAAAAGTCACAGAGTGACTGACCACAACGATTGGGTTCTTGAAGACGATTGTTTTTAAAATTTAAGAGTTTATGACTGTGCCTTTAGAAACAAGGGCTTTAATGTTCATTAGAACTTAATGTTTGGAAGTTTTTGTTCAATTTCCCCCTTTCGGATGTTGATGGGCGGGGATGTAGCTCAGTCGGTAGCGCGCTGGATTTGTATCCAGTTGGCCGCTGTCAGCGTGAGTTCGTCCCCACGTTCGGTGAGATTTATTTCTCAGAGTCAACTTTGTGTGCAGACTCTCCTCGGTGTTCGAACCTCCCCGTGTGTACACGCAAGCACAAGACCAAGTGCGCACGAAAAAGATCCTGTAATCCATGTCAGAGTTCGGTGGGTTATAGAAACACAAAAATACCCAGCATGCTTCATCCGAAAACGGCGTATGGCTGCCTAAATGGCGGGGTAAAAAAACGGTCATACGCGTAAAATTCCACTCGTGCAAAAAACACGAGTATACGTGGGAGTTTCAGCCCACGAACGCAGAAGAAGGATGTTGATATTACGTGTACAGTTAGTTAGAAACGATTCATAACAGTTATAGTAACATGTCTTTTAATTTTCATTTAAATTTTTTTTTAGGGGGAGGGGGGGGGGGGACTTCTTTATTTCGCCGTTGTGCGCTAATGTTGCTGACGTCCACATGTTTGTGATAGTTGTTTCCGACCTTAAAATATACTACCTTTCCATCGCCGCTTCCGCCTGACCTTCCCCCAGTTCACTGGTACAGTTATCTGTACCTCTGCTTTGACAGTCGATTTGCACATTTTGGTTGGCACTTTGTGCAGAGCATACAGAAATGGAGTGATAATTGCGTAATGGTCGCCCAACGTGCGTTGACGCATGCGTTCGGCTCTGAAAAGGTGAAAATGATGCGAAAAGTCGACTGAAGAGCTCGATCACTACACCCTCTCTCTCACGCCCCCCACTCCCTCCGCCTTTCTTAGAGAGAGAGAGAGAGAGAGAGAGAGAGAGAGAGAGAGAGAGAGAGAGAGAGAGAGAGAGAGAGAGAGAGAGTGACAGAGAGAGAGAGGGGGGGACAAAGAGAGAGAGAGATAGAGAGAGAGAGAGCGAGGGGACAAAGAGAGAGAGAGAGAGAGAGAGAGAGAGAGCGAGCAAGAGAGAGACAGAGACAGAGCGAGCGAGAGAGAGAGCGAGCGAGAGAGAGAGAGAGAGAGAGAGAGAGAGAGACAGACAGAGAGAGAGAGAGAGAGAGAGAGAGAGAGAGAGAGAGATGATAATTAGTTTTAACGTCCTCTTAGAACCAATTGGTCTATCTTGGGACAGGTAGAGTTGATATGCTTTATGGGGGGACAGGACACTGGACAGACCTGCAAACAGAGAACACATATGATCGTGTTATAGATCTGGAAGTCTGTTGTTGCGATATTTCAAAATGGGGATGGAAGTAAAGATTTTGTTGGGGTTGTTGCCATAGTGTACGCGAAATATAGTTTGGCAGCAACCCCAACAAAATCTTTACTTCCATCCCCATTTTGAAATATCGCAACAACAGACTTCCAGATCTAAAACCCACTCGTACAAAAACATGAGGGAACATGGGAGTTTCATCCCATGAACGAAGAAGAAGAAGAAGAAGAAGAAGAAGAAGAAGAAGAAGAAGAAGAATTTTTAATATTATTATAATTATCATATTTTGTGATTTAATATTACATATGTGACTTAAAAAAAAATTCATTCACAAAATTCAACTCAACACAGCAGGCAGTCAGTCAGGGAGTTGAATTGTTGGATGTGACCAAGTGAAGGGATGGTTAACTTTTATCCCATATAACACACAAGCCTGGCCTGATCTGAGATGTTGCGCCCAACTGTTTTACATATTTATTATAAATCTAAAATGTTGATGGATGAATGATGATACATTGTAGACGGATGCATGTTATTGATTAAAAGCCCCACAATGATGTGCTTGGCAAAAAAAAGAAGAAAAAAAGAAAAAGAAAAAAAGAAAAAGAAAAAAAGAAAAAAAAACCCTGTTTCCACGAGAAGGAGTACGTGTTGCTTTTTAAAGGCGAGGGCCCCAAAGGGTTTAAAATCGTGATCGTGATTGGCGTTTTTTGACCTTTCTGTGACCGTGATTGCCGAAATTTCCATTTCTGTGATCGTGATGGGACTTTGCCCATGATCCGTGATGACAAAAAAATCAAGTCTAGTGATCGTGATTTGTTTTCGTGATCGTGATGGGCATTATTGCAAAGCATTTTCTTTTCAACGTACATTTTTCACAGCTGTATCACTCTATGATCCTCTATTCGTCAAGGTGTTTGTGATCGTGAAAACAAAAATCAAGGTAACTGTGATCGTGAAAGCTAAAATTTCCCTTCCCGTGATCGTGATGATACCCCCCCCCCCCCCCCCCCCCCCCCATTTGGGGCCCTCACCATCAGCACAACGATACAATAACTACATTTGTCAAGTACAGTCATTTTCGCACAATCATACAAATGCGTTTTCCGGAAGAACTCTTTAGCGCGGGTAATGAGACAACAAATGGTACATTTGAGTAACTCGCAAACGCATTGCCTTCAAACTTTCGGAGATTTGTGCTAATACATGTCGTAAACTACACACGAAATCTCAAGTCATGTGAGATTTTAGTTCTGCTGTTATGCGACATACCAGAAAGAGTTTTTTTTAAATACCCTGTCCGATGGGATTGAGCAGACAAAAATTAAAATTAGCATGCATTTACAAAAATGAAAACTTCAATTTACCCTTAAATTTAATACAGTTTCAACAATGGCTGTTCACAGCGCACTTGTTTAAACGCACACACACATTTTTGGAAAATGCTTTTTCAAGAGCCATTGATCAGTTACGGCGTGTCGGCAGTGAGCTTTGCTATCTAGCCGACATTTGTGCTCAGCGCTCTGAATGAGTCAACTTCTAAAAACTACTTTCGCGTTGAAATCCTCATTCCACCCATGTCTTATAAAATATGTAAATGACATTTGAGTATGTGGCGCATCTGTCATTGTTCTTGAAGATTTCAACAAATTAAAAAATTTTCAATAAGTCAGCAAAAACCTACCGTCAATTTAAGAACTTTTTCTGACATGACAAATAACATTTCTTTCTTTCTTTATTTGGTGTTTAACGTCGTTTTCAACCACGAAGGTTATATCGCGACGAGGGAAAGATGGGAGATGGGATAGGAGAAAGGGGGGAGATGGGATAGAGCCACTTGTTAAGTGTTTCTTGTTCACAAAAGCACTAATCAAAAAATTGCTCCAGGGGCTTGCAACGTAGTACAATTTATGACCTTACTGGGAGAATGCAAGTTTCCAGTACAAAGGACTTAACATTTCTTACATACTGCTTGACTAAAATGACAAATAACAGCAGACCTAATGTCTCAAATGACTTGAAATTCCGTATGTACTTTACAACATGTGTTAGCACAAATCTCCGAAAGTTTGAAGGCAATGCGTTCGCGAATTACTCAAATGTACCATTTTTTGAGTCTCATTTTGCAAAAACGGCTTCAAAAACTGCCTTTTATGCCTGCTGAGAGGATTGACACCAACACCGCTCAGCATGGCACGCTATGGCATGCTGCATGCCATAGCGTCAATGTTAGACAAGATATGTGAACAACACTGACTGATTTGGATGCAGATTTGATTGTTCTGTCTAAGGGCATGCTAAACATGGTTCGTTTTAGCAGTTCTGATTTTTGGTCAATTTTAACGCGGGAACCTTGATTTTGCGAATGTGATTTTGGGGGCGTTTGTGTTGTAGGTACCACTGTATCGACACTACCTCATGTAAACTCGATCTGTTTTTTGAATAAGTTAGGGGCATAAACGGCCTTTCCAGTCATATAATTGGTTTTACGATAAACGACCTCATCAGAAAGATCTGCCCTCAAACGCATCTGTATAGTTTTTTATGACGAGTAGTGTAGTCTGCATTCGTAAACATTCAAAACATGTAGTCCAGCATTCGTTCTGTATCACTCCATTTTTTCAGTCTGCATTCTTAACATTCTCAACATGAAACAATTCTGGTCTGCATTCTTAATCATTCTTTATTGTAAACATTGCATTCATTAGTATAGCATTCGTAAACATTCTAGTCTGCATTCTTAACCATTCGAAACATGCAGTCCAGCATTCATTCTGAAACATTTCTAGTTTGTGTTCTTAAACATTTCTTTATTGAAAACATTGCATTCATTATTCCAGCATTCTTTCTACAATTTTATTTTATTGATTCTTTATTTTAAGCTTTCTAGTATTCTTAACAATTGTAGTTTGTACAATCAAAGTTAAACACATGGAGATTGTAACCCCCTCTCCCATAAACACACTCATCTTACCAAACACACACACACACAAAACAAACAATAAACATAAACACACTCATCTTACCAAACACACACACACCAAACTATAAACATAAACACACTCATCTTACCAAACACACACAACAAACTATAAACATAAACACACTATAACCAACCCCTGCAAGGGTTTTCAGGGAGGTTTTCTTTCATAAAAAGAACAAAGTATTATCCAGGACATTGAGGAAATGACAAAAAGGAAACAAAAAAGGTGTTTTGCTACAGATTTCATCTCATGCAAAACAATAAATCATATATATATGTAAATAGAAAATGGTCAAAAACTAGGAAATACGGTTTGCCAAATCCAAAATAAGACAACATTTAGAAGATTCTAACACTTTTTCTTAACCCTGATGTAAGAAAAGAAGGGAAATTGATTTACACATGAGGAGTGTTGCTTCCAGTTTGAAACCAATTCTTTCTTTCTTTATTTGGTGTTTAACGTCGTTTTCAACCACGAAGGTTATATCGCGACGGGGAAAGGGGAGAGATGGGATAGAGCCACTTGTCAATTGTTTCTTGTTCACAAAAGCACTAATCAAAAATTTGTTCCAGGGGCTTGCAACGTAGTACAATATATGATCTTACTGGGAGAATACAAGTTTCCAGTACAAAGGACTTACCATTTCTTACATACTGCTTGACTAAAATCTTTACAAAAATTGACTATATTCTATATAAGAAACACTTAACAAGCCGGGTAAAAGGAATCCGTTAGTCGCCTCTTACGACATGCTGGGGAGCAATGGGTACATTCTTCCCCCTAACCCGCGGGGGGTTTGAAACCAATTTAATGTGTACATTTTTCATATCCATTAGGAACACCCGGAGAATGTAGATTTCAAAATCAAAGTTTTCACTTTTGAAAAGTCTTGTAAACTAAGAACCCATATGGACATTGACTTAAAAGAACAGTCCCATGTTGCTTTCTCACAAGTTCTAACCCTGAACATGAGAGGATGACAAACCTACACAAACATGAGATGACAAACCTACACAAACATGATGACAAACCTACACAAACATGATGACAAACCTACACAAACATGATGACAAACCTACACAAACATGAGACGATGACAAACCTACACAAACATGAGAGTATGACAAACCTACACAAACATGAGATGACAAACCTACACAAACATGAGATGACAAACCTACACAAACATGAGAGATGACAAACCTACACAAACATGAGAGACTACATGATTACCCGCTTCGCCGGGAAGAAGTAGAGCCAAATACCAGGCTGTGCCTGGGACCCGGCTTTACGCCGGCTTTGCCGGCGCAGGAAGGAAAGGAGATAAATGCGCAAAACACTGGAGACCTTCTAAAAATAGTAATGTGCAGTGACCTTCTAAAAATAGTAATGTAGTAACGGGAATATGGATTGACGCCACACGGAGGAAGGGAGATAATCGCGGCTGAAAACACTGGAGAAGATAAGGAAGAGTTACTGGTAGTGGATCCAGACCAAAAAAAACAAAATCGGTTCAGCGCGCACAGCGCTGTGCGCTGAGAGCACATGTAGAAATATCTCATCGATAAGGTTGTGTCCGGGGTGTAGCTGAATACGGTGTCCAAATTTGAAAAAGATCCACCGAGAACTTTGGCCGTGCATCGCGAACAGACAGACAGACAGACAGACAGACAGACAGACAGACAGACACTAGTCGTATATATATATATATATATATATATATATATATAGATGATAAACCTACACAAACAGTAAAAAAACTAAAAATAATCCCCCCCCCCCTTCACACACACACAAATAAACCAAAAATAAATAATGTGTGAGACTGACAGGAAACAATGCCCTAGCCCAAGTCATATCCACAACACATAGACACAAATCAAAACTGAATCATAAACTAAACAGTCTTGACCCATGTGATATCAACAACTGACCGACAGACTGACGGACGCATATATACAGAAAACAATCATGATCATACAGCATGTGAGATGAAAAGCAAAATGCTTCATGACAGAAGAAAAGCAAATGTGACTATAGTTACGCAGAAGGGGTCTAACTTCTTAGTCGACCAAAATTGGGTGCATTCCCTAAAGGCGCATTTCCTGTGGGCGTTTTTTCTGTATGCAGGGAATCCACCCGGTTGCATTTAATGTAGGAAACTACGACACTGCTCAATCTCGCACCAAGTGCGTGATTCATCTTCCCTTGTGACATCCAAAATGCAGTTTGACAGGACTCGATGCATTTTCTTATTTCTTCATTTAAAATTGCAACACTGATTTGAAGCTCCTTCAGACCTGTTTACCCACACTTTGACTTTGGTGTACTTTTCACCGAGATTCAGCGTATTTTCAAAATATTGAGAGTATTTTGCAACTCACAAGAAACGTTAATGAGCTATTGCTTCAAGGGCAGCAATAACATTGTCCGTTTTCAAAAGTGGAACTTTTAGGCGTTACTGCTTTTCACTTCGACATTTTCGTCAATGTGCTGGACTCGACGACAACAATGGCGGCAGATAAAATCCTGTCATATCACGTCTCACGTGATTACATTGACCAATCGTCAAAGCTGGATTTTATCCACTGGGCTATCGCAAAAACAGGTTTGGCAACCTACTTTCGATTTCTTCTTCTTCTTCTTACATTTAGTGATCACGATCAAACTTGATTTTTTGTACGATCGTCGGATTTTTTTCTCTCCAAACGTATTGGTCGTATCCTTGGCAACTTTGTGTACAAAATACGGCGAAATCGTATTGTTAAAGACAGACTTCACTCAGACGCCAGCATGTGGTCTGCTTCCATCTTTTATTCAGCTAAAGTTCTCCTCTCCTTTCATACCAATCAAGGATAGGCCATTTACCGATAACGATCAAAGGGACCTAATCTACAACTGCCACATCTCTCTTTTCATGATGGAATTGAAACAGTTAAACAAATAAAGAATAATAAAAATGTAACATGATACTTGCTAGAACCTGCACTTAACAATTTCAAATTAAAATGTTAACCCACTGCTTTCCTTCATTAAAACAAGAAAAAAAATTCTTTCAAGTTAAACATAAGTAAACACTTTTCTTTAGCTTGTAATACTAAAATCAAAATAAAGTTAACGAAAAACAAAGTTTCATTCATCCAGTTCAATTTTCACTTCCTGAAATTGTTTGCAGTTTGGTGTGAATGAAAACGTTTGTATGTCTGTATGTGTAAGTAATGTCAATACTTGAAAATACAATGTTTTGTTTGTGCAAGGAAGAAAAGTCCTATTTCCTTCAAAATTGTTTTAAACGCGAGCGTTTTTCGTTCACGTTGTTGTTTCTTCATGCCAATTAATCCTCTTTATACCGTGCTGGTAGCTTGACTTCACGACCTGAACGAGTGACTGTCACAGATTGTTCTTGAGATTTGACAGGCTGATTTGACTGGTCTTCTTGGATAGGAACTTGGTCAGTATTTTTGACACTTTCATGCTGGGAATGCTCGGTATCTTCTTCTTCTTCTTCTTCGTTCGTGGGCTGAAACTCCCACGTACACTCGTGTTTTTGCACGAGTGGAATTTTTACGTGTATGACCGTTTTTACCCCGCCATTTAGGCAGCCATACGCCGCTTTCGGAGGAAGCATGCTGGGTATTTTCGTGTTTCTATAACCCACCGAACTCTGACATGGATTACAGGATCTTTTACGTGCGCACTTGGTCTTGTGCTTGCGTGTACACACGAAGGGGGATAAGCCACTAGCAGGTCTGCACATAAGTTGACCTGGGAGATCGGAAAAATCTCCACACTTAACCCACCAGGCGGCCGCGGCCGGGATTCGAACCCTCGACCTTCCGATTAGGAGGCCGACGTCTTACCACCACGCCACAGCGCCCGTGCTCGGTATCAGGTTGCACAGGTGTCTCAGGGGCGCGCTTCAGCATGACACTGTTTCTGCGAAATGTGGCACCCTCTGGAGTGCGAACCACATAGGAACGTGGTGTTGGCGCTGCTGCTACAACGGTGGCTGGTCTCCACGTGCTGTCAGGGCTGGTCTGCATACGGACGTTGTCCCCGGGGTGCAAGGTTGGGCGTGGCTGAGGTCTCGCTGACTTGTTGTAATCACTTACTTGTCGTTCACGTGTTTTGGCTTTGGCACGCTGAACAACAGTCTGATCTGGTACGCAGGGAGTGAGGTGAGTGTCAGTTACTGGAAGTGTTGTTCTCAGTCTGCGGTTCATCAGGAGCTGTGCCGGTGAAAACCTGTCTGGAAATGGCGTGTTTCTGCACTGAAGCAGTGCTATGTAGGGGTCTTGTCCACTGGCCTGCGCTTTCTTGAGCATGTCCTTCATTGTCTCAACACTTCTCTCGGCCAACCCGTTTGCTTGCGGGTATCTTGGGCTAGACGTTTGTATGCTGGAATTTTTTGTGCCCATGTGGTGAGACAAGCTCCTATCTCCAGCATAAAGAACAAACCAGTCAAACACCAGGGACAAAAACCAAGTAATTATTAAAAACCATAACATTTTGTATTGTCGTAATTAAACGTTCCAATAACATACCTATCTTGGTTTTTGATTCACGTAATTATTCAACATCATCTGCAAGAAACACTGGACAAGTTCACATGCACATTCACATTGTAAACGCATGACAAAAAACAATGTTGGGTTTGCAAGCATAGGGCAATTACAATAAGTGATGAGTAACTGTTCTAAACACACACACAAACAACAAGCATCGCATTTTAATTAAAAAGAAAACAAATGTCTTATATTGCACATACTTCCTCGCAGTCACATTGACAGATCAAAGTTTATTACAATGACGACGACAAAAATAACACACATGAACACGCACATGAACAGACACTATTCTATTCTGTACAAATATCTGACCTGAGAAATTAGGATTCATATCAGCAGCGAGACGACCAACGTGAGTGATTTGTGAGAGTGTAAAAAAATGTGTGCACATATTTAAACAATTTACAACTTCAGTAACTCCTAAAAATCCAGTAGATTATATTTTAAATTGAGCAAATGAAGTACAGTAATTAATTCAGCATTTAAGTTAGCTGCCAAGATTTTCACCTTTGTTAACAAATCCTGTGCTGATCAATGGTAAATGTGATCACTGAGACTGCTGCCAAAGTTGCACAAACTGCCAGTCAAGAGCGAAAAAGGACCAAGATGTTTAATGGCTGCCAGGTTCACACATATTGTGGGGAGGGGAGAATGAAGGTGGGGTATGGTAACATGGGTGGCCGAGTGGTAACGCACTTGCGCTCGGAAGCGAGAGGTTGCGAGTTCGACCCTGGGTCAGGGAGTTAGCAATTTTCTCCCCCCTTTCCTAACCTAGGTGGTGGGTTCAAGTGCTAGTCTTTCGGATGAGACGAAAAACCGAGGTCCCTTCGTGTACACTACATTGGGGTGTGCACGTTAAAGATCCCACGATTGACAAAAGGGTCTTTCCTGGCAAAATTGTATAGGCATAGATAAAAAATGTCCACCAAAATACCCGTGTGACTAGGAATAATAGGCCGTGAAAAGTAGGATATGCGCCGAAATGGCTGCGATCTGCTGGTCGATGTGAATGCGTGATGTATTGTGTAAAAAATTCCATCTCACACGGCATAAATAAATCCCTGCGCCTTGAGTCCGAGTCTGGAGATACGCGCGCGATATAAGACTTAATATAACAAAACAATACACCTCACATACAAACTTGATTTCCGGAATATTGATTTTAAAAGAAAATCTGAAAAAAGCGCAATATGTTCTCTTATCAATGTAAAGTGGAAACCCCCATTTTAGACCCCCCTGCCCTAATTTAAGACCCGTTTCCTTAGATTTTGGGGGGTCTTAAAAGGAGGGTTCCACTGTACTTCATTTTTTTTTTTTTTCATTTTCATTTTCATTACTTTATTGTCCCATCGCTGGGAAATTCGGGTCGCTTCCTCCCAGTGGAAAGCTAGCAGCAACGGAGTCGCGCTACCCAAGTGTCTGCGTGTTTAGGTGTATTCAGCCACCTGCACTTATGGCAGAATGACCAAGGTCTTTTACGTGCAGACCTGTTTACCCCCATAAGTGTTTTGGAGTAATGCTCAGCCCCAAAAATAGTAATCCTGGCACAAAAATAGTAATCATCCAGCATTCGTCGCCAATTACAACGCACATGACAACTGTGTCTGCGAAACGCAATCATGCACATATATCCATCATTCACAAAAACCCCACATCAGTCAGTTTTTGTAGTCATCATAGTTTCAAAGAAGATCACATCAAAAGCAGCATCACTGATTCTTTTTCTTTTGCTCGTAGTAGGCCTTTTTCAGTGTGTCAAGCGCTACTCTACTGTACTTGCGCTTGCCGAATGAGTGAGGGCGAGACTTCACCACTAGAAGGCTCTCCAGCGTCTCATCAGACAGACATGATCTCTGGTCAGTCCTGTGCTTTTTCACCCCATTTTGCCATTGAAAAAAACAATGCCAAACATGTGAATTAATAAAAAATTTAAAAAATTAAAAATTAAAACTTTTTTTTTTATTTATGAAAATCGTAGTCTTGACACGGATAGCGGAATGGCGTATTTTTTGCAGAAAATCGTAATAAATTACGCCAAAATCGTAAGGGTAAACAGGTCTGTACAAGCCATTGTGATGACACGGGGGTGGGACATGGCTTCCGTCTCTGGGTCTGCACATAAAGTTGACCCGTGTCCGTCCCGGCCCGAATTCGAACCTGCGACCTTTCGATCACAAGTCCAGTGCTCTACCACCTGAGCTACCGGGCCCCAATCGAGACATCCATTTCAAGTGTACTTCAGCATCTGCCTTCAGTCTGACAAACAAGGGAATGAAGTTGAAGACATTGCCTGACATAGCTCTTATGACTCTGGAGCTGTTATCAACCCCCCCCCCCCCTCCCTCCTAACCACCCCCACCCCCCCCCCCCCCCTCAACCCCTATTTTCTTCCAGTGTGTTACACAGTAAATACCTTGTTTCCCCTTCTTTCACAATATCCTAGCAATTACAATTTGTCGACTGGAAAAAAACCAAAACCCACTTACAAAATTAGTTGCTGCATAAATGCATGGGTGCAACCTGGAAAATTCCAAAAACCGGCAAAAGTTGGGGTCCAGCTTTTTTAGTATTTAAAATGCCAAAAAAAAACTCTCCTGGAACAAAAACATCGGCAGCCGATGAAACCAAAAACCGGCTGCCGGCGTGTAGCCGCCAGAGTTGCACCCATGTAAATGGAGTTAGCTACATGTCTGTACAATAGCAGAAAACCAGGTGGGTGTTTATTAAGATTTATGCTGGAGTTATGCAAATTCACAAGGTGTGCTTCAGGTCAAGGACAGAACTGGTAGTAGTACAGTGGTACCTCCCACTGCCACCCCTCTCTATTACCGGTCCCTCTCTATTACCGGTCCCTCAATATTACGACGGATTTTTCTCTGACGGATTTTTTCTCCTTCTATTTCTTAGTTCTTCCTCATTTCAGCAAAATCCTACATGTTATCAGTTTTAAGTGATTCAAACATTAGACGTAAAGAGGTGAAGAAAGAGAAAAGGAGATCACTAAAGCTTCTACTCGCTTATTTTAGCCCATCAAAATGGAACAGTTTTTAAGACACGAGCGATCAAAACTTAGTTGATTCGGTGTCAGAACTACAATTTTATTACGGTCAGCTCCACAAAGACAAAATCATAAACACACTACTCATAAACCTGTACACATGGAGTGTTTTTGTGCATGCACGCACGCACATTCTCTCTCCCTCTCTCTCACACAGATACTCCCCCCACCCACTCTCTCTCCCTCTCATACCTCTCTCTGTCTCACACCCTAGACCAAATAGCCTGGCCGGACCGCCAACTCGTCACGTGACCCTTCGAGGTTACGACGCTCGACTTTCAGGGGCGCTTAGCGTCCGGTTTGAAAGGCCAGCGATTCGAAGACAGTGAAAAGAAAGCACGCTCCAGTTATTTGTGACAATGGGAGGTGACAATGAACTGGATTTTCCAAAACTCCAAACTAAACTTAACAAAACTCATCGAAAAACATGTTCCATATGCACTTTAGCTGAGTTTATTTTAGCATTTTCAGAACTTACCTCGGCAACTTCGTCCATGTTTACAATCGACACCGGATATGACATCCCCCTGATTTCTGAAAGGCCATGTAAGCGTAGGTTCCTAAATGCGAGAGGCCGCTACCTCGTAATAGAGAGAAAGAGCGGAGAGAGAGCTAGTTGGCGGTCCAGGATAATTGGCCTATGGTCTCACACACATACACACTCTCTCTCACACACAGATACTGACCCCCGTCTCTCTGTCTCTCTCTCTCTCTCTCACACTCACACACACACACACACACACACACACACACACACACACACACACACACACAAACACACACACACACACACACACTCCCTCCCTCCTCCCTACCACACAGGCAAAGTAAAAATTCCCGAGACTTCAGTAGGAATCAGTATCAGAGCTTTCACCGCTGCCTTCAAGTTTGGGTAGACTGGTGTTGAGTTTCCTGAGGGCAGGCACACCGGTGTGAAGACACTTGATGCCACGCGGCAGAGAGCGGCACGACGTCAAGTCAAGGGACTCCAGGTGTTTCAGACCGTCCAGGGCCAGCCTGGGGACACAAACACAGGTAAGGGTCAGATTGCACAGCAGTTATACAGTGTCAAGAAACTTGATGCCACGCGGCAGAGAGCGACATGACGTCAAGTCAAGGGACTCCCGCCTGGGGACACAAACACGGGTAAAGGTTAGATTGCACAGCAGTTATACAGTGGAACATCCCTTTCACCACTATTGTGACTGGCTCTGCCCCTCCCTTATCTTTCTGCCAGCCTGAGTCTGCCACCATCAAACTTCTTCCAAAGTTGCTTTCGATAGGGACATTTCGTAGAAAATTGCTTAAAACCACTTTGAATTCTAATCAGACTTTGGCAAACTGAAGTACTAAGCATGGGAGGAAACTCTTAATATCTGTATGTTCCAAGCAAACACAAGTTTTGTACCTTGGACCACTATCTGTGTGAAACGAATATTTATCCTACATACTTGAGAGAGACACTCGTGAGATAATAATCGTTCAAATCACATGTGTGTATATCATGTAAATGAGGTCATGTCAAGCAAGTCTGGCAGGGACCAGTTTTTGCACTGCTTATGATGCCAAAGTCACCAAGACAAACGTCATTACAGAAAAAAAATTGCGCTCGTTAATTGCCCTCGATGAATTTTTAGAACAAACAGGTCACGCCACACTTTCAGTGACGTTTCTTTACTTTGGCGTAATAGATTGCACGAGGCTTTAGAAAAGATCGAGGTTCCAAAACAAGCGTCTTCAATTTCGTAAAACCACACAAAACACTGCTAAAACTGGTGTCAAACATCAGGTACTCACATTACAGCCCATAAAAATATTCTTCTGTGTGGTAATCCATAAATCACTTATTGTAGAGCTTCCAGAACACTGTATCGCTTGAAAACAGGTCTACGAGTTGAGGTCCGACTTTCGGGCGCCATTGTGAATGGCGGCTGAATGCTATAGTCGGTTCTACAGTTATAACACAGTTTTCAACACGTGGTAGTAACTTATCCGAACGGTCTATGGGAAAGAACTGTGTTTAGAACCCCTACAAGTACTTGGACAGTGGTTACCTCCCATTTAGTTTTCAGAAATGTCCTGAAATGTTGTTGACACAAATCCCACGTATGAGATACGGTTATGGGCGTATGACAAACCGAAAATGACCACGTATTACATACGGGGTGGGCAGTGAAGGGGTTAAAACTTTCGCCTTTTAAACACTTTGATTTTTCAGATTTCCTGTTCATAGCATCTGCAAATTTACCCCCATTTTAAGACTGCCTCCTTTTCAAGACCTTGATATTTTGACAATGTAGACAGGTAGACGTAAGTTACCTGACGGCGGGGAGGGTGACGGTGGTGCCGGCCAGGTTGAGCTGAGTCACGGGACAGGGGGGCAGGTCTGTCAGCGTTTTGATGGCGGCGTACATGTGGTCCTCCGCAGGGCTGGTCCACGCCAGGTCCAGCACTTTCAGGCTGTGTCGCCACTGGGGGAGAAAGTCAACAATGTGGAGGCTGTGTGTGGGTATGCATGTCCAGCACTTTCAGGCTGTGTCGCCACTGGGGGAGAAAGTCAACAATGTGGAGGCTGTGTCGCCACTGGGGGAGAAAGTCAACAATGTGGAGGCTGTGTCGCCACTGGGGGAGAAAGTCAACAATGTGGAGGATGTGTCGCCACTGGGGGAGAAAGTCAACAATGTGGAGGATGTGTCGCCACTGGGAGAGAAAGTCAACAATGTGGAGGATGTGTCGCCACTGGGGGAGAAAGTCAACAATGTGGAGGCTGTGTGTGGGTATGCATGTCCAGCACTTTCAGGCTGTGTCGCCACTGGGGGAGAAAGTCAACAATGTGGAGGCTGTGTCGCCACTGGGGGAGAAAGTCAACAATGTGGAGGCTGTGTCGCCACTGGGGGAGAAAGTCAACAATGTGGAGGCTGTGTCGCCACTGGGGGAGAAAGTCAACAATGTGGAGGCTGTGTGTGGGTATGCATGTCCAGCACTTTCAGGCTGTGTCGCCACTGGGGGAGAAAGTCAACAATGTGGAGGCTGTGTCGCCACTGGGGGAGAAAGTCAACAATGTGGAGGCTGTGTCGCCACTGGGGGAGAAAGTCAACAATGTGGAGGCTGTGTGTGGGTATGCATGTTCGAGGAAAAAACCAGACAGATGTACATGCGCGCACGCTTTTTGTTTGTTTGCTTAACGCCCAGCCGACCACGAAGGGCCATATCAGGGCGGTGCTGCTTTGACATAACGTGCGCCACACACAAGACAGAAGTCGCAGCACAGGCTTCATGTCTCACCCAGTCACATTATTCTGACAACGGACCAACCAGTCCTAGCACTAACCCCATAATGCCAGACGCCAGGCGGAGCAGCCACTAGATTGCCAATTTTAAAGGCTTAGGTATGACCCGGCCGGGGTTCGAACCCACGACCTCCCGATCACAGGGCGGACGCCTTACCACTAGGCCAACCGTGCCGGTTTGCGCGCACGCACCAACACACCTACATGCACACAAGCGGACACAAGCCCACACACACAGGATCTAGGAGCGCATACACATGCCAGCACAGCACACACAGAAAAATGCACACACAGAAACACACACCATTTAAACCCAGTCTACAACACAGTGATTAAATCATATTTATCAAGAAGTACTCATTCAAATCACATATTAACGAGTCTGCTTTGACTAATCGCCACTTTAATTTAAGGTACAGTGGAAAGGGTTTTCAAATTTGTAACATCCCCTGAAAACAGAAGAAGAACAACAACAACAACAATAACAACATCAGTGACAGCAACAACAACCACAACAAGAACAAGTCGCGTAAGGCGAAATAACAACATTTCGTCAAGCTGTCGAACTCACAGAATGAAACTGAACGCACTGCATTTTTTCACCAAGACCGCATACTCGTAGTTTCGTCTGTCCACCACTCGTGGCAAAGGCAGTGAAATCGACAAGCCAGAATAGTGCGATAATGGTCGCACTGAGCAGGATAACACGCCTTTCTGTATCTCTATTCTTTTTAGCGTACTGAGTTTGGTTTTAATCCAAACATATTATATCTACAGTAGTACCTGCCATATCCGGTCACCCATTAGTCATTGCAAATGTGACCGCAAATATCAGGTGGCCGTTCATTACAGGCCCCCTCCTCCTCCAAAAAAACCCCCAAAACACGATCAAGTTTTCATGAAGAAAAGAAAGCGATCATCCACGAGCCGCCGATTCATTGTCTCTGTTAGTTTTGCTTTCGTTTATACATCTTAATTATTTGCGTGTTTAACTCGATCGTCCTGGCTAAGCTATTGTTTCGTATGTTTCTATGTGTGTTGTTTGGATTATTATATATGTATTTGAGTGTCAGATAAACAAGTGTTTCAAACTCACATCAGCTGTGATCGATCCGGAAGTGACTGCCGTAAATGTACATGTATGCGCATGTCTGTATTTACAGTTTGCGCATGCGTAAGTGGCCGCTCCTGTCGAGTATGAGGGGCACCTTAGGGCAAAAATCAGTGACCGTTGACCGCGTCAGACAGGTTAACGGCCATTAAGAGTCAATTATAGAAGGAAAACTCATTAGTCATGGGAAAGCTGGCCGCTCCGGGCAGGTTCACGCCCACGAAAGGGCCGGAAATGGAAGGGACTACTGTATATGTTTTTGGAAACAGGGACCGACAAGGAATAAGATAAAATTGTTTGTAAATCGGTTTGGGACAATTAATTTTAATCATAATTTTCATATTTTTAATTTTTAGAGCTTGTTTGTAATCCAAATATAACAAATGTATATGTTTTTGGAATCAGAAAATGACGAAGAATAAGATGAAATTGTTTTTGGATCGTTTAAAAGAAAAATAATTTTAATGACAAGTTTCCGATTTTTAATGACCAAATTCATTAATCATTTTTTAAGCCACCAAGCTGAAATGCAATACCAAAGTCCGGCCTTTGTCGAAGATTGCTTTGCCAAATTTTCAATCAATTTGATTGAAAAATGAGGGTGTGACAGTGCCGCCTCAACTTTTACAAAAAGCCGGATATGACGTCATCAAAGGTATTTATCGAAAAAATAAAAAAGAAACGTACGGGGATACCATTCCCAGGAACTCTCATGTCAATTTTCACAAAGATCGGTCCAGTAGTTTAGTCTGAATCGCTCTACACACACACACAGACACACACACACACATACACCACGACCCACGTCTCGATTCCCCCTCATTTAGTCAAAACTTGACTAAATGTAAAAAGCATACCATCATGAGCAGAGGCCTGAGCGTGGCGCTGTAACGCGAGACGCTGCTCTGTGACAGGTACAACTGTTCCACGTTGAGTGCGGGTGCGGCCAGAAGGGTGTCAGGGTTGAAGTTGGTGCAGCCCCTCAAGTCTAGCAGCTGGATTCTCTCCGCCTTGTGCAGAAGCCTGAGAGACAAGACATCAAACAAGGCCAAAAGCTAAACTTAGATGTCACAGAATTGAAGATTTTAGAACTACAGTCTAACCTGTGCTGGTGATGCATATCTTGATAACGACCACCTGCCTTTTACAAGCACCCTGACAAGTGTTTTTTTCTACAGTGGTACCTGCGATGAAAGGACACCCATGGGCCCAGTCAAACGTGTCCCTTCACTGGAGGTGGCCTGTCATGACAGGTACATTTTGGTAGAGAAAATAGACAAAGGGGTGCCAGAAGGTGTCCTTTTAAAGGAAGCATCCTCAAATTGGAGGGGCAACGCATCACAGGTACCACCGTACAATCGAACCTGCCCTGGCGACCGTCTCTTGGTAACGACCACCTGCACGTTACGACAACCCCAAAGGTTCGTTTTCTTCTATGTAATTCACATTTCCAGCATTAGGATTCATCTGTCTGTAACGACCACTTTAGGTCGGTCCCTTGAGTGATGGGTGGTCGTCATAGAAAAGGTCGATTTTATGTTTGAAATTAAATGTGAACTGCTACAGGGCAACCCTCCTACAAGACCCTCCAATTTGACAATTCTAAAATTCCCCTTTGTAACACCTTGGTTTTTCACATTTCTGTTGTGTTTATAAGGCCAAAAAAAAAAAGGTCTGTTTACGGTAACATAGGCCAAAAAAATAGGGTCGGTAGGTCGGGATTTTTTTCCCCCCCCAAAAAAACATATCTTTAAGTTTTTTTTTTTTTTCCCGAAATGCCAAAAAAAAGTCTAGGGTCGCGCGAAAAAAATAGGGTCGGTCGGGTTACCGTAAACAGACTATTTTGTTTTTGGCCTAACCGTTGTAAATGACCTCCACTTTTAAGACCCCCCCCCTATATATAGGTTCTAATAATGAACTCAACATCAAGTTTTGACGTTAGTTTTGTTAGCAAGGGTCATCATACGTAACTTTAGTTTCCAAACGAGCATATCTTAAGTATTTTCAAGTGTATGTTTTAAAAGGAGGGTTCCACTGTAGCGGACTACTTTACATCCCGCTCACACTTGTACACTGCAACCCTTCATTTACCAAGCCCCGTGACTCACCTGGCCAACAAGTTGTCAGGTACGCCGTTCCCAATAGTGGGGGAGTCACTGACCGGCATGGCACAACTCAGCTGATGCAGGTTGACAAAGCCTGTAGCTTGGGCCTGGAGGTTAAAAAGAAGTCAACAAATAAACCGATAATAAACAAACTTGAAAAATTACAGTTAAAAAATTAGTAAGAAAGGGAATTCAATGCAAATGGCAACAAAATGATGTGCCAAGAAATAGTCAGGGGAATACGAATTTCATTGTTGAAAGAGTGGTAACGGCACGTGTTCCGGTATCTGTTTGTTGATTTCCCTGTTGTGTTACTGATAAGCATATTGATCAAAAGCATATTGATTGATCAATTTAATAGGCAATGTTCGGAAATAACTCTGTCGGATTTGTACGGGTTGTGAAGGAGTGAATACTCCTGTTTTTATTGAGGCAAACTTTCCACACGTGCTCCTTGTCCACATGCTTCTGACACTCTCCTTGCTACTGACTGACCAATAATGCCTCGTGCTTCTGACACTCTTCTTGCTATTGACTGACCAATAATTCCACGTGCTTCTGACACTCTCCTTGCTACTGACTGACCAATAATGCCTCGTGTTTCTGACACTCTCCTTGCTACTGACTGACCAATAATGCCTCGTGTTTCTGACACTCTCCTTGCTACTGACTGACCAATAATGCCTCGTGCTTCTGACACTCTCCTTGCTAGTGACTGACCAATAATGCCTCGTGTTTCTGACACTCTCCTTGCTACTGACTGACCAATAATGCCTCGTGTTTCTGACACTCTCCTTGCTACTGACTGACCAATAATGCCTCGTGTTTCTGACACTCTCCTTGCTACTGACTGACCAATAATGCGTCGTGCTTCTGACACTCTCCTTGCTACTGACTGACCAGTAATGCCTCGTGCTTCTGACACTCGCCTTGCTAGTGACTGACCAATAATGCCTCGTGCTTCTGACACTCGCCTTGCTAGTGACTGACCAATAATGCCTCGTGCTTCTGACACTCGCCTTGCTAGTGACTGACCAATAATGCCTCGTGCTTCTGACACTCGCCTTGCTAGTGACTGACCAATAATGCCACGTGGGAAAGTTTGCCTCACTAAAGCCAGAGTATTCACTCTTTCACGACACCACAGAGTTATTTCCGATGTCTCTTAAATTGATCAATCAATATGCTTATCAGTTACACAACAGGTAAATCAACTAACCGATACCTGAACACATCAGCAGTATTTCATTCAGGTCATGACATTACCAGACTTGCATGCATGTCTTATCCCTCTTTCCAAAATGAATTCATCTTCCCCTGGTTGTTTCCTGGCACATCTTCCTTCTTCAGCGTTCCAGAATTGTCTGGTTACGTGTGAGCTCGTTTGCCCATTTGGGTTCCCCACACTATTCTCTGAGAGCATAGTCAGCTTCACTCCGCTTTTGTTGAGTAGGCATGCTGGGTATTTTCGTGTTTCCATAACCCACCGAACTCTGACATGGATTACAGGATCGTTTCCGTGCGCACTTGGTCTTGTGCTTGCGTGTACACACGAAGGGGATTAAGTCACTAGCAGGTCTGCACATAAGATGACCTGGGAGATCGGAAAAATCTCCACTCTTAACCCACCATTCGGGCGGGGATGTAGCTCAGTCGGTAGCGCGCTGGATTTGTATCCAGTTGGCCGCTGTCAGCGTGAGTTCGTCCCCACGTTCGGCGAGAGATTTATTTCTCAGAGTCAACTTTGTGTGCAGACTCTCCTCGGTGTCCGAACACCCCCGTGTGTACACGCAAGCACAAGACCAAGTGCGCACGAAAAAGATCCTGTAATCCATGTCAGAGTTCGGTGGGTTATAGAAACACGAAAATACCCAGCATGCTTCCTCCGAAAACGACGTATGGCTGCCTAAATGGCGGGGTAAAAAACGGTCATACACGTAAATTTCCACTCGTGCAAAAAACACGAGTGTACGTGGGAGTTTCAGCCCACGAACGCAGAAGAAGAAGAACCCACCATTCGAACTCATGACCTCCCTATTAGGAGGCCGACGTCTTACCACCACGCCACCGTGCCCGTCCCTGGCACATCAGTTTGTTGCCATTTGCATTCAATTCCCTTTGTTGCTAATTTTGTTACTGCAGACCTGGGAACCCTTGTTTTGCACTTGGAGTATTCTCAAACAAACTTGGTGTAATTTCAGAAAAATGAGCATACTCCACACAGCATTTGCTTCGAACATGCTTCACACGCATCCGTCACACCGTTAATTAAGTTTACCAATGCATTTCAAACACATGCTTCTTTCAATGTTTACTGACAGAAACTGTAATCATGTGTCAAAATACCGGATCAGCTTCGGGATGCGCTTGTGTAGACAAGTAGGGGGAGGAGGAGGCAATTGTTATCCAATCTTGATGCTATAGAATCATATCATACCCATGAAAACCACAGTTAATGAATAATTATCCAGGCCCATCGTCAAGTCAGACCAATTAAACACATCACTGTAAAACACCATACCTGTACATTTTGCGACACCTGATTGGGTCGAACCTTGCAGTTGGCCAATCGTAGGATGCGCAGGGACGGACAGCTGGCCTGCAGCCTTTCCACATTGAGGATGAGAAAGTCGGTAGAAAAGCGGCAGTTGCACAGATCCAGCGTCTCCAGGTTGGGGCAGTTGTCCTGAAAGACATGCAAGAAAAAAGTCAAGTTAGGGATAGAGAGGAATAGCAATTACTTCTTTGTTTTCAAAGTTGTTTTTTTATCAGAATAAACAAATTACATTTCAGTGGGATATACTCTGCTGTGAACATTGGGTGGTTTTTTTGTCAATATTTAAACGTTCTATTAACTGATCTTTCTTGTTTATTTTAGGTGCTGTTCATCGATTGGACATACCAATGGCAATGACTGGTACCAACCAGAAGACTGAGAAAAATAGATACTGTTTCAGACTCTTACAAAGAAATGATACGAGTTTTGCAATGAAGCCATTGCATTTGCTACCACCATGTATGTGTGCGCATGCATCAGGTGTTAACGTGTTCCTCCAGGATTTGTATTGTTCTTTTTTTTTCTTTTCTTTTTTTTGTATTTGCCAAGCACATCATTGTGGGGCCTTTAATCAATAACATGCATCCGTCTACAATGTATCATCATTCATCCTTCAACATGTATATTAAATATGTAAATGGCAAGTATACAAGACATATATAATCGAAAATTTTTAATTAAATTTTCATTTGATTAATATACTTACCCGAGTCACATATTAGCATTGACGCAGTCGAGATGCTAGGTAGACTGAAAAACGCTATCCCGTCTATAGTATAAGGGAAGCAACCCAAGCAAAAAAGTAGCAAGCTTGCTACCCTGGGTTGCCTCCCGTAGCGTGCATCACGCTACAGATCTCGTACCCGGTACGAGACACCCTCATTCGACTTCTAGAATACAAAGAAACTAAAAGCGGGGAAGGTGGGAGGGAATTACCTATGTGACTCGGGTAAGTATATTAATCAAATGAAAATTTAATTAAAAATTTTCGATTAAATTACATATTCTTACTCCGAGTCACATATTAGCAGATAACTCCAACAAGGTGGTGGGTAAGATCAAAAAGTTCAAACTCACTCTAAAGTTCTGGAGAGACAAAAGCCAGCTGCCGCCAAGGAAGGAATAGGCCGAGACCCATCCTGACAGAGGGCAGCAATGTCTGCAGAACCTGATAAGACAAAATCCTAGCGCCAGAAGCTGTGCGCAGGACATCATCCAAACCCCATAGGCCAAAAAGGCCAAGGACGAGGCCAAGGCCCTGGAAATGAGCCCGGGCCGAGCCGAGGGAAAGATAGCATAAGCTATGACAAGGCGGAGGGCAAGAAAATCCCTTGCCAAGAAACTGGCCCACTGCCAAAAGTCAGGAAAGGATCCCGTGAGAAAGCAACCACTGACTCACTCTAAACCCTTGCCAGGAACTGGCCCACTGCCAAAGGACAGAAACGGACCGAGAACCACCCTGATTGACAGCCGAGATGTCTCTCAGGCGAGAAATGCGAAAGACGACCTCAGAGAGCCAGTAAGCTGTGCCCAGCACTTCTTCCAATCTTCTGAACCGTAAAACAGTCCGGAAAAGGACCCCAGTCTTGGATAAACCCGACCAAGTAGAGGGAAGGACAAGCTGCCCCCCCCCCCCCCTTAAATGGAAGGAAATGCTAATGGCCTGGAAAAGATCCGTGCGTAAGGTTGCCGGCTAAGCCCTGAAAAGGACCGACCCTCACGGAGACCATAAGGCAACCATGCCAGAGTAAGAAAACTTTGGGATGGAGTGAGGCCCAAAAGGCCGTTGAGAGAACAGTCAGCTCCGGAAGAGTGACCAAACTCCAAACCGGAAAGAGAGAGACGCCTGAGTATCAAGTACCAGGGTCCAACTCAATGAGCAAAACTCAAGGGAGACGGTCACCGGTCGTCCCCTGCCCATCCCTGCGAAAGCAGAGAGAGGGGTAAAAAAGGGGACGAAGCGACCTAAGGTAGTGCATAAGCACCGCAAATGCGGACCCGCAGTGGCCAAATCCTAATGTGACCGGAGACCGGAAACAAAATGACAAAAGCCAGCGTGATCGTGAAGCGAACCAGCCGTCAGCCTCCCGAGACCAGAGTTCTCAGTAATAGTCATAGTTGCAAGTGAAAAGGGGGTGACCAGGCCGGAAGCCCAACCCAGCAGAAATCGTCCCAACTCACACATGCAAGCATGATGGAGAAGAGGAAGAGACGAAATCCGCAGTCACAAGAACCAATTGCCAAAGTCGCAACACGACAGGCAGGAGACTATAACACAGGCTAAGGCCGAGAGCCTTGCTGCCCGTAGGCCGGCCATTGCACCAAAGTACTCAAAGTACACAGGCACAGTAAGAAACCAAAAGTTTCGGCCGCCGAAAAAGATGCTGGCCTAGAGGCCAGCACCGAGAAAACTGGAACATTAGCTAGACCTCTGCCCAAAAAGGGGAGGAGTAGCCAAAAAACCTGAGAAAAAGTGACAAGCCAAGAATGACTTCTCAAATATGCAATGCCCAGACAATGCACCCTCAGGAAAATCTGAATGTTACCTCCGAGGCCAACTCAAGTGAACCTTAAGTTTGGACGAAACACCAGAACGCGTCTGATCGCTAGAGAAAGACAAAGTCCGACTCGGCGAAAGACAAACCTGGACCGAGTCCAGAAGCTCGTGGCAAGAGAAAACGGGGAAGCCCAAAGGCAGAAACCCCCTTTTAAACGGAAATCGACCTCTCAGCACCCATACGCTGGGAAAGAGAAAGAATGTCGAAGCCCGAAGCCACAAGCACAAGGAAAGCAACAACCACCACCTCCAACGGATGAAATGGCTGTTGCTCCCGCCGAGGCTAAAACCCCGAAGCCCTAAGGCCGGCTGTTGTTTCATAAACCCAGCGTACCTATGACGGCTGTGAAAGAAACAATCTCACCTGAGCTGAGGACGTAGGCCGCTTAGGCTGAGTCCGCTTAGGTATAGCCTGCTTAGGAGCGGCCTGCTTTTGCTGCTTTCAAATTGAAGCTCAAAAGAAGGGAACCGCTGTTCTCTGTTGGTCTCAATCCCCTGCTTCTGGCATGAGAGGCCAGGCTGCCGGAGAGAGACCGTCCACCAAGGATGACGAACTGAGAATGTTCCTTGTCGACTCCTCAGAAAACCGGGAGTGGGCAAGAAACAAGTCCCTTCCGCACGAGACCGCATGGAAATAGTGCAGAGAGGACAGCCTCATCTGTGCCTCGTTCACCCTTGTAAGTGTGGAGAGGAGTGAGACACTTCCTCCGCGTCCTGCCCTTTACTAAGGGGAAAGGGCGCCGAGGAATCTGTCAGAGCGCGAGAAAGCGCCCGCAGGAGAGTCTCGGAAATGGAACTGAGTTCCAAAAGTTGTCAGCCCCCTTCCTCAGAGAATAGGAGATTCTGCCCATAGAGCGGCAGAACCGAATCCTTCCTCAACGGCTTCGTAAGAAGCGAAAGAAGATCCGGCGTGACCGGAAACGGTGCACGCGGACGGGGAAAGGCCAACAGGCGGCTACGAGACGACCCTGGCCAAGGCAACTTCCTCTGGTCCGTTAAGGGCACGAAGGAGGAAGCCTGCGCAGGAGCGGCAAGGCATTCCGATGCCGGCTCCGAAGCTGAACCCTGAGGAACCAGCAACGAAACCGACGCCGGAGGCCACCCCCTGTCGAAGAGGGGGGCTCGGCGAAAAGGCAAAAAGGCGAAAAGCTACAAAGGGCGATTCTTCAAACCAGAAGTAGCTGCTTCCTCTTTGCCAACCGAAGTCCTTCCTGTTGGCAATCGATTGTGCTCATTCCCTAACTGAGGGGAGGATGAGAGGAATCAAAAACCAAGGAAAGTGGGAGAGAGGAGCTAGCGGCCACCACCGGAGTGTGTGGATGCTGCTGTCCCAACAGAGGCAAGAAGCCTGTATGCCCATAGGGCAAGCCTTGTTCGAAATTCACCGGCGACCAAACGGAAGCAGCGGGAACTGAACCGGAAAATCCGGAAGGAGCCGGAAGTGCGGCAGCAACAGCAGCGCTATGCCAAAGCTGGTGCTGAGCCACCTACGAGCTGAAGCTCGGAACCCAAAGGTAGGCCGTAGGCCAGAACCGGAAGTGACAGTAACCTGTGCACTACCCGCTTGACCTACCCTCCTGCCAAGGCCGGAAGCGAAGCTGCCGGAAATGGCTGCCGTGCAAAGGGCAAAGCTCAAACCGGAAAGGGCCATGGGCTGCCCACACACCGATGAACTAACATTTCCAGCCGGAGCCGGAAGAGAAGCTGTCGCGAACGACTGCTTACGTATAGCGCAGCTCAAGCAGGATGGGATCATTATTTGTCCACCTTCCAACGAGGCACTACTTCCGTGAACCGGAAGTGCCGCTGTCGCGTACGACTGCCGACGTAAGGCAAGGCTCGAACCGGACGTGACAGTAGCCTGTGCACTAACCAGTGAACCTACACTTCCGGTCGGAACCGGAAGAACAGCTGTCGCGGGCGACCGCTGTCATAGGACAAGGCTCGAACCAGACGTGACAGTAGTCTGTGCACTAGCAAGTGAACCTCTACTTCCGGCCGGAGCTGGAAGCGGCTGCCGCGAACGACTGCTGACGTAAATTCGGAAGCTGGCCAGAGCCGCCGAAGGCAGCTGCTCCTCGCACACGGACCCGAAGTCCGAAACGCCACCTGAAGGGGACGGCTCATAGCCAAAAGAACCCGACAAATGACGCTGCGAGGGAAGGCCGTAAGCCGAACGCCCATCCTGTTGGCCATCGATGAAACTCGCACCCCTGACTAAGAGGAAGATGAGAGTCACCAACAACCGAAGGCAGCTGAAGAGAGGAGCTAGCGGCCACCACCGAAGTGGGTGGCTGCTGCTGTCCCAACAGAGGCAAAAAGCCTGTATGCCCAGGAGAACCACCGTATTCGAAATTCACCGGCGACACAACGGAAGCAGCGGGAACCGAACCGGAAAAGCCGGGAGGAGCAGGGAGTGCAGACGCAACAGCAGAACTATGCATAGCTGGTGCTGAGGAGTCTGCAAGCCACAACCCGGAAGCCCTAGGCCGGAACCGGAAGTGACAGATGACTGTGCACGACCCGTTTGACCTACATTTCCTGCCCAGGCAGGAAGAGCAGCTGCCGGAAACGGCTGCTGTAGCAGGGCAAGGCTCGAACCGGAAGGGACCATGGGCTGTCCGCAAACCAGTGAACCAACACTTCCGGCCGGAGCCGGAAGCGAAGCTGCCGCGAACGGCTGCTTACGTAAAGCGCAGCTCGAACCGGATGGGACCATGGTCTGTCCGCAACCAGTGAACCACCACTTCCGGCCGGAGCCGGAAGGAAGCTGCCGCGAACGACTGCTTACGTAAAGAGCAGCTCGAACCGGAGGGGACCATGGTCTGTCCGCAACCAGTGAACCACCACTTCCGGCCGGAGCCGGAAGGAAGCTGCCGCGAACGACTGCTTACGTAAAGCGCAGCTCGAACCGGAGGGGACCATGGTCTGTCCGCAACCAGTGAACCACTACTTCCGGGAACCGGAAGTGCAGCTGCCGCGGACGGCTGCTGCGAGCACATACCTTGTGTCGACCGTATCCCCCAAAGGGACCTGCTCAGGTGCACTCCCGCAAGCGGAAGCCACCGAGCGCCGGCCGAGAAGAGAAACGCCTCCCTGTGCACGGACTCCAGAGCCATCACAGAAGCCAGCAGGCTGGACAGGTGATCAGGAACAAAGGAAGCCAACGACCGAGGGTCGCACACCCCCGGGAGGGAGGCAGAGCTGGAAACAGGGTCCGTCCGCGACATTTCTGTACGAACGAGCGTCCGAATTTCTGGAAACAAAGAAGACAAAAGGCTAGCAACAAGAGCGCCAGCCTCCGGCGCAGGTACAGGGGTATAGACAGCCGTGGTAGCGGCCACACCCGCCGCCCGCGAGCCAGACGAAGTTCCCTCCGGAGCCTAAAAGGCACAGGAAAAACGAAGTAGTCTTCGGGTCAGAAACATGAACCGTGGGGTTCCTAGCAGAAGAGGTGGAAGCCGAGGACTTAGGTTTAACAGGGCCTCTGCCCCTAACCTCGGCCTTAGCCGCTCGCTTTTCTCACTATCAGACATGCTGTCACACGAGAAAAACAGACTACTGAAAATACACAAGTCTCTAGGACGTAAAACTTCAGCAGAATAAACTAGCACTAACGTACCAGCTACAAGCAGCTACCAATGCTACTGGTAAACGCTCAAAGTCCGTAGCACGGACCCAAACTAACCAGCAAAAACACCACGTGTAAGCGAAAAATGGCGACCAAAATGGCGGCCACAGCAACAAACTACTGAGCAAAATTCGTAAGTCCGCGGACGGAAAAATTCTCAGCAGAATGAACAATGCAAACAACAACAAAAAGGAACAATCTCACCGCTAGAAACAGCTATGAGCAGACGGGGAGCCGAGGCCGGTAGGTGTCAAGCAGACAGCAAAACCGGCCTAGGAGCGAAAACAAGCACGACCTGTCTCTCTGGCTGAAAGATGTCGAATGAGGGTGTCTCGTACCGGGTACGAGATCTGTAGCGTGATGCACGCTACGGGAGGCAACCCAGGGTAGCAAGCTTGCTACTTTTTTGCTTGGGTTGCTTCCCTTATACTATAGACGGGATAGCGTTTTTCAGTCTACCTAGCATCTCGACTGCGTCAATGCTAATATGTGACTCGGAGTAAGAATATGTAATTTAATACAACATTAGGACATAACCGACAGACGGACATATAACATACAGTTCGCCTACAAGTAAGGCCAGAGCATAACATAACAGTATGTGTGCGCATGCATCAGGTGTTGTTAGTATGCATACACGTTGTAAGCACACATGTGTACGTGTTCCTCCAGGATTTGTATTGTTCTAGTTGATTTTGTTAGTTTGTGCAGCCCTGAAAGTCCAACAAATATGGCTAGCGATTCAGAAAATTTACAAGCCAGAGAGCAAACTTTACTAGCTAAACCAACAATTTCTTTAGCAACTTAGCTTGCATTTGGCGAGTAGATCAACATTTATACTGGCCAGTTACATGTTTCTACTCGCCATGGCGAGTAAAATAGTTGCCACTTTCAGGGCTGTTGTGTGTGTATTTTGATTTTATGTTTCTGGAATTGTAAAGAACGTGGAGTTCTTATCAGGATTTGTGCAACAGAAAAATGATTTATGAGTGTGTGTATGTCTTATGTCTGTCTGCTTCACTTATCCTCTTACCTGTCTGTCACCCTGTTACCCCTCTCTCTCTCTCTCTCTCTCTCTCTCTCTCTCTCTCTCTCTCTCTCTCTCTCTCTCTCTTTCTCTCTCTCTCTCTCTCTCTTTTTTATCAGTATTGTCGGTATGTTACATGTCCGTCTGTCGGTTAGGTCCTAATGTTGTATGTCTTGTATACTTGCCATTTACATATTTATTATACATGTTGAAGGATGAATGAAGATACATTGTAGACGGATGCATGTTATGGATTAAAAGCCCCACGATGATGTGCTTGGCAAATACAAAAAGAAAAAAAAAAAAAAAGGAAAAATGATTTATCATTATCAATGACACAACTCTTGCAACAAGCACTTACCATGATGGCATTGAGAACCAAGTTGAATCCAACCAGACTGTTGCCAGCCAGAACAAGGGAGGTAAGGGCAGCACCACATTTGGTAGCCACTTGTTTCAGCGACTGGGCAGACACTGCATCCGCCTGAAGTCAAAAAAGACATTTAAAGTAAAAAAAAACATGTGTAACAAATGCACAATCACACACATGTGCCATTGGCGCATTAAATCTGAAAATGTCCCATCACAATTACCTTCAGTGCGTCAAAGGGCGCATTGAGATTACGTACCACCACGCCACCAAATGTACACTTTACATCGGATTACACACACACACAAACACAAACACGCACACACACACACATACATGGATAACACGATATAGCGGCTAATTTTGGACCGCACCATATTGCACCCTTTTACATCATTGTTGAAAAACGCGTACAGGCCTCTTTGGCGCTTCTTGCCTTCGACTATGTCCCATCGGAATTTGGTTGAGGGGGACAAATGTCCCATTGCCTTTTTCTCCCAGGTTAAACCCTGTAAGTGAAAAAGCTGGTTTACTAGGTAAACCCAAAATAAGATCTGAGCAATGAAAGGATGGAAACGCTCTCAATGTATACACGTGCGACAAGAGGAAGTGACAGTCATGCGGCACCTTGTTTGTTCGTTCATGGGCTGAAACTCCCACGGCTTTTACGTGTATGACCGTTTTTACCCCGCCATTTAGGCAGCCATACGCTGCTTTCGGAGAAAGCATGCTGGGTATTTTCGTGTTTCTATAACCCACCGAACTCTGACATGGATTACAGGATCTTTTTCGTGCGCACTTGGTCTTGTGCTTGCGTGTACACACGGGGGTGTTCGGACACCGAGGAGAGTCTGCACACAAAATTGACTCTAAGAAATAAATCTCTCGCCGAACGTGGGGACGAACTCACGCTGACAGCGGCCAACTGGATACAAATCCAGCGCGCTACCGACTGAGCTACATCCCCGCCCATGCGGCACAAATCTGAAAGAATAACAAGCACTCAACAAGCGACTTTCTTCATTTTAACTCTCACGTACACTTATGTTCCTTCGTTTCTAGGATCTTATTATAGTGCTCTGCCTCATGTGATCATTCTTCTTCTTCTTCTGCGTTCGATGTTGGTGGCCGTGCTAGATCCTCAGACCAGTGGCTGCCAGGAAGTCCGCAGTCTTGCGCAGTTCGTCGGCAGGACCCCAGAGTTTGGCTCCAACACTGGTCTCTTCTTGCCAGAACTTCTGGCGTATTGTCTCTAGATGGGGGCAGTTCTGGAGAATGTGCTCCGGAGTTTGCTCTTCCGAGCCACATTCACAGTGTGCGTCATCCGCAAGGCCCAGTCTCTTGAGGTGTTTCTTCAGTCCACAGTGCCCTGTCCTTAGACGGAAAATGGTGGTTTGGCTTCTCCGGTCTAGTTTATTGATGGGGTCTTCCTGTGGGTTGTAGTCTCCGTTTCTCTTTTTCCAGTTTTCTTTCTTCTTCCGTTGTAGAAGAGTCTTGGCTTCTTTGTACGAGGTGGAGTTGTGTGGTTGGGGAAGTCTCGCACCTCCTTTTGCCAGCCTGTCCGCTTCTTCATTGCCGGCAATGCCGACATGAGCCGGTATCCACTGGAGCACCACCTTGTTGTGTTGAGACAGGGTGCTCAGGCAGTTGTCGAGTTGCCTGGTGGGGAGGTCAGTGGGGCCAGACAGAAGGGACTGGAGGGCGGACAGGGAGTCAGTGAGGAGGACGATGTTTTGCCGACTGCGGTCTTCCCCTGCTGCGTGCTCTGCTGCAGTGATGAGGGCGTGGAGCTCGGCCCTGTAGTTCGAGCTCAGGTCACCAGCTGGGACGGAGAGGGAGGTGGTGGTCCCGTTTGGGCGACGGATGTAGACGCCACTGCCTCCATTCCTTACGGCGTTCTCTGAGGAGCCGTCTGTGTAGACGTGAGTCCAGGTGCAATGTGGGTAGCGGTCCTGAATCATCTCCATGGCGAGGGCCTTCTGGACATGTGGTGACTGTTCGCCCTTTGCTGTCAGTCCTGGTACATCTGTTCTGACTTCATGGAAGCTCTTACGTGGGGCCCAGACGTCTGAGACGAGTGTCTCACAGCAGTTGGGGTCAGCTTCCAGAGCTTCAGCATACTCCGTTTGGAGGTCCTTGACCTGATGTTTGAGGCTCTTTCGTTTCAGCCTGTTCTTGGTGCCCTTGTTGAGGTTTTGGTGAAGTGGGTGAGTGGTCAGTCTCTTCATCTTCTCTCCCTGGAGGACAGCTTTGTACTCTCGTCTGTCCTCGAGTGGTTCCAGGTCTGCTGTTTTCTCCATTTCTTGGATGGGTGTACTTTTCATGGCACCGAGGATGATCCTTAGCCCCATGTTCTGAACTTTGTCCAGCTTTCCTTTGTTGGTTTTGGAGGCAGTGGTCCATGTTGAGGAGGCGTATTCCATGACCGGTCTGACAGCGCCTGTGTAGACCTGTTTCAGAATGCCAGAGTTTGCGCCCCACTGGGTTCCTGCCAATTTCTTCATGAGCGAGAGCTTCTTCATCGCTCTTCCTTCTGTCGCTTCAATCTGCGGCTTCCACGTCAGACGTGTGTCCAGGGTGACTCCCAGAAACGTTGGCGTGTCGACCTGTGGGACTGCTTGGTCTTTCAGTTTCAGCAGGACCTTTTCCGTAATATGTGATCATGATTTGAAGCAAACATCAACTTTGAGACACAAACAACAGGTCTGTCTTTATTTTCTGCATGTCACGTGTGGGATGCTGCTCTCACGTACAATCGTCGGCATAAGTGGGCTTTGATATGTACAACCAATTTTTCCTTGCCAGTTATGCAGCCATAATCCGCTAGCATTCAAACACACATGGGAGGCCGATGTCTTACCCACAAGGCTATTGCGCCCGTCAAATCCTTCAAATGCACAAAGAAAACGAAAAAACAAAACAAGACTTACAGGCATAAAGGAGAGGTCCAGCTCCCTGAGTTTCAGTCTGTTGCTGACCAGCGCTGACACTGCAATGGACGTCAGCTTGCCGCAGTGAGATAGGTTGACCACTTCAAGCTGTGGACACTTTTCACACAGTACCTGAAAACAACACGGTATTGAGTGAAACCTCGACCCTCATCCTCCTGGCAGGTTTCACAGTATTGCTTTGGTCACTGGGTCGAAAGTTTGTATGCTTATCATTTCTGTTTTAGATTGCATTGTGTAACATGCTTGGTATATTTTTACTTGTGGTGGAATAAAGACATAGAAAAGACAATGTCAGCGCATTTTGTGTTGTTTGTGCTTTGTTACGATCTAAAATAACATTGCTATCGTTCAATTTGCGACAGACGTGATTTCCCGATTTTTACCATCACGTAATCATGACACGAAAAGTATCAACCCACACAGGTTTTAAAATCAAGACCTGATAATTGTTTGAAAGGAATGCAATTCGAGTCATAATCATACAAACATTTGTAAAAAAACCAATTTTTTATGACTTTATCGTGACGTCGAAAATCACCTCTCCTGCTCGAAAGCGTCGGTCGGGAGAAATACCCCACGACGGGAAACCAATTTACCTCCTAGGTTTTGCATACGCACTATTTTCTTCTACAAACATATGTTTTTGTGTGTAAATAAACATACAGAACAGAATTACGGCAATGGAAATGTCAAATTCTTGTTTTGGAACTGAAAACGAACGTTGCTATCGTTATCCGGGCGGCGTCGGGTGAAAAAAAAAACGATAGCAGTTTTTTTTTATTTGAGGTTATTGTCTCGTTTTCACAGTTATGACCTTGACACGTATTCCTACGCACGCGCCATGTTGAACTCGTTCGACTGATGATGCATTTTTCTGCTAAGTTTGCGTTGTTCTCTTTAAAAACTGAATGAAAGTGTGTCTGTCGCCAACGATAGCGTTTGCCAACGATCGCGATGCACTTATTTCAGGAAGTTTAACGCTTGTTTTGTGCTGAAAAGGTTGTTAATTTGCATTCGCTTTGATAGATAGCATGAAGGATTGTACTGGGTTTGAACTTACGCTCGTGATGGTTCCACTCTCTTCTCAAATTCGATCGTAGGGTAAGAAAAATGCTTGAGGTGGCGAAATTGTGCTATCGTTGGAATTTTGCCACGACAGTCAAGTTTGGTTCAGCGCTTTATCGTTTTAAGCCTTTTTATAATGTAAATAATAATCGGATTTCATTTATTAAGCTCAATAGCAATACAGTTAAACAACTTACAGTGTATGTAGACCATAATTGCTCTTGCCAATGGCTGTGTGTCTTCAGAAACATGTTTATAATTTGGTCAAATTTAGGGGGGGGGGGGGGGAGGTCATATCGGTGCTTATATGTCAGCTGACAGGTGTCCGCTATCCCTGATAGGGATTTTTTTGCATTCATTAATGATTAAACTTGCAAATAAATGCATTTTTTTAACTGTATTAAATGTTTGTTACTGTTGTGAAAATGTGAGGTGGTGTGATGAAAACCGTGAAACCTGCCTCCTGCAACACACCAACTTTCACACTTTGAGGCCTAATTGCTTTCTCACATTTTCTCTTCTCAACCTCTGTAAATGTACATGGTACCTCCATTTTAAGACTACTGTGAACCCCCCTTTTAAGGCCCTTCAAGTTATGAAATCCTCCTTTTTAATATTTTATGCCAAAGAAAAAAAATTGAAATATGTGACTGACACAGAAAAGTACGTCATCTGATAGATCATTTGTGCTTGATCACCGCTTAAAACTAGTTTGAGCGTTCGCGCTGTTCATATGGGCAGCGATTTAGATTTGACTTGGCGCCGACTAAACACGCTTGAAAGTTGGTAGAAAGTGGGCTATGTGAACGGCAATTGTAAAGAGGGGTAAAGTGTACACCTTTAATGAAAAGGTTAAAGTCTGTACCTTGAATGCATCGTTGGTCAAATTCTTCCAGCCTGACACGCTGACCTCCCTACACTGGGAGAGTCTATTGTGAGCCAGCCACTTGAGTGTGTCGTCAGTGCTCTTTAGCCATCCATAGGACAAGTCCACTTTCTGCCACAGGGAAGGGTGGGCAGCTAGCTCAGCCCAGCACCGACAACCTTTGGCAGCTCTGGAGAACAAAATAAAACAGAATAGCATAAAATAAAATAAACACATCATTTCAAATACACTTCTTCTTCTGCGTTCATGGACTGATACTCTCACTTACACACGTACTGGGTCACCTATGTGTATGACAGTTTATTTTTTTACCCACCATTCATGATTCAGTCAGCCATACTCCATTTTCCGGGGAAGCATGCTTGAGATTTTTGTGATGACCCATCAAACTCTGACATGGATTGCAGGATCACTTCTGTCTGTATTTAGTCCTGTGCTTGCGTGTACACATGAAGGGCGGGTGGGGGAATCTCAAACGGTCGCTCTTCTTTCAGTATATGTCATCACCTCCATGGGGTTTATTATGGACTATGCCGTGAGCACCAACATAAAACTAGAATTTTTTCACCCATAGTTCAGTAGGACGATAAAGTAACACAGCTGCATTGCACAACATGGTGACAGACGTTTTAATGCTCAGAGGTTTTAATGCTTTCAATTCTCCCCAGAGAGCAGCCTCAACCAACAACAACCACAACAATTACACACCCTCACAAGAAAGGTAGAGGATCATAACTTTTAAGCACAAACATAAAACTCAAATATATGCAGCCAGAATTCAGACGGAAGCTTACACATACACAGATACAGCAACAGCACTAACGTAACCGCAACAAACAACAACAGTGGAAAAAAACAACCACACACACACCTGCATAAGAAAGGTAGACAATAACATAATTATGACATATTACTTAAATATCTTCAGCAAGAATGCAAGAAACAGGCAACAAACAGCGACATTACATAACACAGTGTCGGCAGACACTTCACATCACCAACCTGCATAAGAACGGCAAAGGGCCTTCAGCATCCACGTAATACTTGAATATCTTCAGCCACAGTTCAGGGGGGAGATGAGGTACCGTTGCATTGCTCAACACGATGACCGACGATTCACCGTTCAGATGCCTCGTTTCAGATGCCTCCTGTCTTTGGCTTGAAGTTTTGGAAGAACTGGCGGTGTGGTTTGTGTTCGACCTTTTCTGGCGTTTAGTTTTTGTCTTGCTGTCTTTCTGTTTCAGTGTCCGTTTTCTGGAGGGTTTTCGTGTTGGTCTTGCACTGTTGTTGGAGTTCTGTCGTCGAGATGACTGCTTGGGACTGCTCTTCGTGGTACTGGAACAGATCAGAGACAAGACTTAGTACAGTTGAACCCCCCTTGACCTTGCTTGCTTTTAGATTTTCTGTTCATAACCAAATTACCCATTTTAAGACTCCTTCCTTTTTAAGACCTGATTTTACCAGATTTGTGGAGGTCTTACAAAAAAAGGGGGGGTGGGGGGCACGGTATTGAGTTAAAGAAGGTGTTTCATGTTTAAAACTAAAAGCCTCTGTAAATTTGAGATTAATATGTGGAAATAACAATCAAACCAAACATTAATGAATCCACACATAAATTGGAAATTGGGGGGTGGGGGTGGGGGGGGATACACCTTAGCTTTCAATTTCACGTCTACCATAAACCAACGACTTAAAACAGCAGTACATAGTCCACAAAATAAAGTGAGTATAGCCAGAAAGAGCAGAGAAAATATAACCCACTTATAAATCTATTTAAACGCCCATCAAAATCATGACACTCACCTCTCGTCTTCAGAGTCGTCAGAATGGTCTGCCACAGTTCTGCTGTCCTGTTCAGGAGAATAGTCGGAATCACCGGAGTCGCTCGATGGCCATTCTTCCCCTTCCCGCACCTTAAACATGAACAGCAGCTGATTCTTCGGATCTTTCCGCACTCCCAGAATGCCCCTCTCCCCAGACATTTCCGTTGGTAGTGGGATGTTGTTTCACAAAGACAGTCAACTGTACCGGGTCAGAATGTTCCCTTGCATGCAGTCACTGCAGGCTAATTATGTTGCGACGGAACACGTCTGGTGCGTCTGCTCCACTGTCCTGCAAAGTAGAATGGGGAGATAAATAATGACAAAGGTTTACTATAGACATGCATGCAGGTTGTCCAGGGAGACACAATGTTTGTTGCTTAAAATATTGCTGACTAGTTGAAAACACATGAATAAGCTTCTAAAAAAACCCAATAACTGCACCGTCAGCAGATTATCTTGGTACAGGAGTAAATTGTGTGCTGCTCTCTGATTGGAGAAAAATATAACACTTGGTGATTGAAGCAATTTAGTCATTAGTGCACGTTACTTTCCTATGTATCCCTTTTCTTTGTTTGCTGCATAATGTCACTGGAAACATTTGGTTATCTACCCTTAACGACGTAGACTCAGCAAAATGCCTACCTGCATCAGCTTTTAATGCATCTGCCGCAGACTGTGATGACCAAGTCTACAGGAAATGCAGGACAGCCTGACTGGGATCTTGAAAGCACGGCTGCAGAAGTGCAGTGAAGAGAAGGATTGCCCGGAAAGGTCATCCCATCCACAAGCAGCTCTGAACACCTTCACACCACTCTTTCTCCACTCAGGAGCTAGAGGAACACGTACATCATTTAAATGAACAGTATTGGCGTTAACCGGTAATTACCGGTATTTTACCGGTTGAAACGAGAAAATACCAGAACAAAATTGGCTGCCGGTATGACCTACCGGTTGATTTTTAGAACTACCGGGTTTTTTTCGCTGGTAAAACAAACAAAAACAGTACTCTGAGTTGGACTCTTACTGGTTCCAATGACCAGCCTACCGTTTTTTTCTGGACTGTTTGCATCATAAAAGTTTGCGTACCGGTTTGAAAAAATACTAGCGCCACCACTGATCAAACCATCAACACATAAAGAATGATGAAAATAAAAATATATACAGAGTGATTGCCAAATCTCAACATTTTAACTTGCCAACCGGGTGAGTATAAACTTCAAGAAAGTTACTAGCCCGCCAAAAATTTGCTGGCCCGGTGCAGAACACAGTTGCTGCATCTGCCGTGTTTATATGGCTTTGAAACTCGATCTTACACCAAAAGTATTGCATTGAACCAGAATTTTCACTGGCCAGCCGGGCGAGTTGCCAGGCAGTTTCTACTACTCACTACTACTACTAGCCCCGCGGAATTTTTACTCGCCCCTGGCGATTGAGCAGATGATTTGGCCATCCCTGTATGCAGTGGTACCTGTGATAAAAGTACATCCTTAGGACTATGCAGGCAGAGAAGTTGCAGAAGGGGACCTAAGTCGACCAAAAGTGAGTGCATTCCTAATAGTCGTGGGTACACTTCTTGAAGGCGTTTTCCCTGTATACAGGGCACATTTCGCCTATCTCGCTGAAAGTCACGTGATACTTTGATATTTTTCAATCCTTTTATTTTTTTATTTTTCAAAGAGTGCCTTTTGCAAAGATGCAGTGTTGCAACTGTTTTTTGAAGAAATGAGAAAATCCATCAAGTGCTCCCGTCAAACCCCATTTTGGACGTCTATGAGTATGAACGGAAGCAACGCGGGTGCATTCCCTGTATACAGGAAAACACATACACTGATACAGGAAGTGCACCTATAGTGAATGCACCCACTTTCCGTCGACTTAGACCCCTACTGCAAAAGTGTCCCTACACCTCAAGTGCATGGCCCGGTAGCTCAGTTGGTAGAGCACTGGACTTGTGATCGAAAGGTCGCAGGTTCGAATTCGGGCCGGGACGGACACGGGTCAACTTTATGTGCAGACCCAGAGACGGAAGCCATGTCCCACCCCCGTGTCATCACAATGGCACGTAAAAGACCTTGGTCATTCTGCCATAAGTGCAGGTGGCTGAATACACCTAAACACGCAGACACCTGGGTAGCGCGACTCCGTTGCTGCTAGCTTTCCACTGGGAGGAAGCGACCCGAATTTCCCAGCGATGGGACAATAAAGTAATGAAAATGAAATGAAAAATACCACAACAGGTTTATATATTTTCATCAAGGTAACAGAGTAAGGGACAGCTGGTGGCCTCTTATAGGAGGGGCCTCACATCGCCATGGGTGCAACTCTGCCGGCTACACGCCGGCAGCCGGTTTTTGGTTTCATCGGCTGCCGGCAGTGCCGGTTTTTGAAAAGTTGACGAGCATAATATGAAAAAACGCGTTAAAATCGGCCAACATTCACCGATTCTCTTTCGTTTGCCGATCGTAGTTGGCTCACGTAAGTGTAGCCTATGCGATGATAAACTTTGTCTGTCTGTGCGTGCGTGCGTGCGTGCGTGCGTGCGTGCGTGTGTGTGTGTGTGTGTGATAGAAACTTTAACATTTCCGAGTCTATGGATAAAGCTCGCATAAGAAGACGTCTCGGTCAAAAGTGTTTGACGTGTGTGATAGAAACTATTTGAAGACGTCACATTATGACGTAAGAGGGTTAGACGTCACGCAAAGGAATTACTGAAAGTCTCGGTCATTGTTATTGTGAGCGGGCCGAGACTACTTGGCAGATCCAGGGTCTCGCTTTCTTGCACAGTTTCACCTATGCTTACTGTGTGTGTGTGTGTGTGTGTGTGTGTGTGTGTGTGTGTGTGTGTGTGTGTGTGTGTGTGTGTGTGTGTGTGTGTGTGTGTGTGTGTGTGTGTATGTGTGACGGAGTGATTGAGTTTGTGTTACTGTTTGTCGATTTCTTACGTGAGCCTTGAAGGCTTCGCCTCTTGTTTTTGGTTTACTTTGTATGTTTTTGTTCCAGGAGAGGTTTTTTTTGGCATTTTAAATACTAAAAAAGCTTCAGCTTCTGGGGGGGCTTTGCCCCCAAGACCCCCCCCAACGGGGCGCTGCCCCTGTACCCCGCCAGGGGCCTGCCGGACACTGGACCCCAACTTTTGCAGGTTTTTGGAATTTTCCAGGTTGCACCCATGCATCGCAGGTCTGTCTAAGGGGCTAGCAGAGGACCTTAGATGAAAACAAATATAGAGTGGTTTTTATATAATTTTAATCTAACAAGTCATATAACTTTAGGCAAAAGCTATACGCACTCCGAGTGTATAGAATCGATGGGTATGTATACACTCCGACAATGAAAAGCTCTGTTACAAATCTGTAGCCAATGAAATGCCCCCTAACAAGTCGTTAGGAAGTAGCCAATAAAAAATCAGTCTGACGTATGAACTTCCGCTATCTCTTTTTTGGAGTGTCGAGGGTTGGCAAAGAATGTACATTTACATAGTATACAACCGCTTCTAGGTCGATACACACTCCAAATGTGTTCCAAACTCCGACAATAATTGTGACCCTCCACCACGAAATGAGTAGCATGTCACCTCACGCGGTTCTGCGCTAGGCTTAATATAAGTCCGGGGGGACTGTGGTAAAAGTGTGAGGGTCACCTTAGTCACAGGCTTATAACTCAAAGAGTTTTCGCTCTTTTCTAAAACGGTTTTCACCACTGGATAGAGCATAAAAAACTCTTTAAGAAAATGTAAAAATATGAAAATCATGCAAAGGTGACATGCGACTTATTTCGTGGTGGAGGGTCACAATTAATAAACTGCCGTGAAGCATCAGTTGCGTGTGTGTGTGTGTGTTTGTTTTTGTCTGTGTTTGTTCCCAGCGTACTTTGATACCATGAATTAAAAGTGAAGTGTTCCTTCGCAAAATGGCGTCGAATGATGCTCCGAGTGTTGATGCGGTTCAGTGTCTGGTCTTTTAAGTACACCCCGAGAATGTAATCTACGTTACAGCAAAGGCCGTGCAGCATCAGATTGTTTTCGTTTCTTTGTACTCTTATAGTTATAATCAACTGCTCTGCGTTCCTATCGCAAAGTGGTGTCAAATGGCAAATTCGCTTCGAGAAACTGGAAGTTAACGCCGGAGTGAATACAAGATTCTGACTCCTGTATACACTCCGAGTGCGTATAGCCAGTGCGATAACTTTATTACTGTAGAAAGGCAGATTAGCAAGATGATGCTTGCGTCTGTGTCTCTAAGGAAGGCGGGGGGGGGGGGGGGGGGAGCAATAATTATGTGTGTAGTTTCATGCTGATATATATAATATTTGATAACTAGCTTGTTTGCCTTCTTGCAAATGAAAAGAGAGAAAGCTCACAATTTTGCCTCACTTTCACAGTGTGACTGCTACTGCCTTCTCTTCATCTTCAAAGTTCGGTGGCTTTCAACAGCTACTTTCTATTTTTGACAATACTCTTTAACATTTCATCATGCATAAACTGGCTAAGGTGATAGTCTCATAGAGCAACCGGTAGAAGGACAAGGCGTTTCGGACAGTTTAGTTTCGTACGCTGATTTACTGATTAACGACATAACATGTGAACGAGTTATCCCTGAAAGACTGAAATTCAGAGAATTGCACCACTGCTCGTCTTACCGCCTATCTCTGGGGACAAAAGAATTAGGTAATCTTGAACTTTAGCGTGTTAAATTCATAGCTCAGAATCCAGTGACATTCTTTACTTATTTTTGATACAAGTCCATACTAAGTTACTAAGCAAGGCAAAGAACATTTGTCGTGAAATTAATTGACGGATTGAGCTCCAAACTTAAGCATAATTAATTAATTTGGTTGTTCAGTCGACAAAAATGGCGTACGTTTTCAACCATGGGACATCATTTACACGAAAGAGTTGTCTCTCTTTGTCCGCTCATACGGATAATTCCTTCTTTGACCCATGCAGGCATGAGCAAGATCGGTCGCCCACTCGCCACAGGCGACCAGAAATGAGTGTGGGCAAGTAGAAAGTTCTATAATGATCGCCCGCTTGACGAGTGTAAATTTTGGGTCTGTGGTATTATCAATTTCCGAGCGACGATTGTCTATTGTGAAGCACGTTGTCGTCTACGATTGCTAAAATTACATGTGATCGGAGCTCCAGTTCCAGCTGATGAACCAATCAGAATTGTCGACGCAGCACGTGCGTCTCAGAAGCCTAGGCAGATCTGAAGCTGTAAACATGTAGAAATACTTGGACAACTGCCAGCCTCCCCCCCCCCCCCAAAAAAAAAAAAAGCCAAAGCAGAGGGAACAGAGTCCGAGAGATTAAAAAAAGTATGACTCCGGACAGAGGAAGCGTTCCTTCCAGGCAGACTATACAAAATCTGACTGGTGAGCAGAGAGACTGGCTAAACTATGATCGGGAAAAAAACGTCATGTTGTGTACTGCTTGCAAAAAGCATACCGCTTCTGAGAAGGAGAGAAAGGGGCCATTCGTTGTTGGTAGGGACAAATTTAAGCTTGAAAACATACGTGCACACGAAACATCAAAGTCTCACCAACAAAACACCAAAAAATGGGTAAACTCAAACAAAAAGGTCGAAGACACCGAGGGGGGACACGCTATGCACCAGCTAACGCAAGACCAGCGTGCTCGTGTCGCTCAACTGATGCGATCTGTACAGCCTACAGGCGCTTGCAAAGACCTGCTCGCCTTTCACCACGTTTGCAGGGTTCGTACAATTTTTTTGTTCTAAAATTCAAGGACTTTTTAAGGACTTTCAAGACCTTCTGATGAAAAAATCAAGCACCCTCTTACCTTCAAAGCTCGCAATGAAACACTCGCTGGTTATTAAAATCCTCTTTCCGCACGCCGATTTAAATCATTTTATGTACAAAAACTAATGATTTGATTTTTGTCAATGACGACAAATTGGTAGCAGACGATGGTTTTGAAGCAGACAGACTCAAAAGGAACTGTAGGTTACTGTTTTAACTTTTTTATTGAGGTTATCGAATAATAAATCATTGCAATAGTTTATTGTGGGTGGTTGTTGTGTTATCAGTTTGCAGCATCAGAGTTTTCAAGGACTTTCAAGGATCCTGCCCATTTTTTAAGCACTTTCAAGGCCTCGAAACTGGCCCCTCCAAATTCCAGCACTTTCAAGGATTTCAAGCACCTGTACGAACCCTGCGTTTGAATGGATGGAATCGTTTTGTTTTTTGGAAACTCATTTTTGTGACTGTGAGCGAGTGAAATTGTTTGTGGGCTAGTCAATTTTGAATTTCACTAGCCCACAAGGCGAGTGAAAATTCTGGAACTTGCTCATGCCTGCCCATGTAAACAAAATGCATTCGTACAGTTCATCGGAGTCCATTCCGTAACTTCAAAGGGATCTAAAATGACTTGTTATGATTACAAATTGAAATTATACAAGTGCAGGTTCTGCAAATTTGGAGACTTAAATGCGGCTACCAGTAAGTTCGTCACACGGTAGATTCGTCACCTATGACGAAGTTACCGGCAGGGGTGGGCGGGTGTTTATAATGCTTATGCTTTCAGATGTTTGATTTGTGGGAGAGATTCAAGATTCACATTTTTTAGAGAGAGAGAGAGAGAGTGTGTGTGAGAGAGGGAGAGAGAGAGAGAGTGTGTGTGAGAGAGAGAGAGAGAGAGAGAGAGAGAGAGAGAGAGAGAGAGAGAGAGACTAAGTGACGGACGTACATACACCCACATCCATGACACGCACGCACACACACGACACACACATGCACGTACACACGCACTGACTAACACTCACACACACCATCGCACATACACACACACTCACTAAAACACACACACACACACGCACGTACACACGCACAAACACTCACACACCATAGACCTATATTAATCTAATATAGGTCCCTGCACACACCATCGCACACACACACACACACTCACTAACACACACACACACACACACACTCACTAACACACACACACTCACTAACACAAACACACACGACTTCAACCTCACTGTCAAGGAGGCAGAGAAACTCAATGTGAGGAGAAGGAGGGGTGGAAGGAGGTGGGACTGAGAGAGAGAGAGAGAGAGACGCGCTCAGACTACTGTGGCGAAGTTACTGTGGCGAAGTTACTGGGACCGGTGACGAATCTACCGTGTGACGAACTTACTGGTAGCCTTAAATGCCTCTGAATGATGAGCTATCAATTTAACACGCTAAAGTTCAAGATTACCAAGAATTCACATCTTGCGCAACAAATTTCAGCTTTCATTAAGTTTACCTTGGAGAAAAAACAGCAAAGAACAGACTGCGTGTACGCCACCGAGAAAAGTGCAAAACAAAGCGCAAACAGGAAGTTGGCAAGGGAAGCTACTAGCATAACAAGCAGTTTCACTAACTATGGGTTACCTTCCTTGTTTTGACTTCCCACTGATCTCAATTTCTCACCATCAACAACGTAGATCTGTTGTTACACCCCCGGTATAGGGGTGTGTATAGGTTTCGGTCGATGTGTTTGTTTGTTTGTTTGTGTGTTTGTGTTCGCATATAGATCTCAAGAATGAACGGACCGATCGTCACCAAACTTGGTGAACAGGTTCTATAGCCTACATTCCTTAAAATTATACAAGGACTTATAGAGGGACATCTTCATGGTCAAAGGGAAATAACCATTCTCACTCAGTCACTGCCACCAACTGAGAAGGTTATTTCCCTTTGACGGGGGTGTTTTTCCTACCTCATGGATTTCTGTGTGTGTGTGTATGTGTGTGTGTGTGTGTACGCGCGTGTTTGTGCGTGTGAGTGTCACAGTGGGAGTGTGTGTGTGTGTGTGTGTGTGTGTGAGGTGCAGATTATCCCTGCAAGGTATAAGCTAGTTTAAACGTAGGAAGCGAGTGGGGGGTGGAGGTCGGGAAGGAGGGGGTAAGTTACAATAAGACTGATGTGGGTGTGGCCTGTGGGTGTGAGTGTGTGTGTGTGAAAGAGAAGATGCCAGGTAGCGTGGAGGGAAACGGAATTGGTCAGTGCAGGGATAACCACACACAGCGGCGGCAGCAGCCACAGCACCGAGCAGCAGCGATAATAAACAAATTGATAATTGCAGCAATTTCAGAAGAGGAAACGGGCTTCCTTGAAACAACTGCAGAGCCTTGCAGGCTCTTTAAATTGGGCAGCACAAGTTATCCGGGGAGGGCGCTTTTTTCTCCGGAGAATCTTGGACACTATGAACCGATTAAATCAGGCAAAGCATAAAGCCATACTTGGAGTCGAATTTCGTCGGGATTTGAAGTGGTGGCTTTCATATATGTACATGTTCAATGGCAGAATTTTTTACAGGGACAGTAGTGATGTACATGTTCATGTGGACGCGTGCCGTACAGCGGCAGGAAGTTTTTGTGAGGGAGATTGGCGATATAGTATTTTTAGTATCGATTGGCCGGCAGTTGCCGATATGCATATAAATTATAAAGAAGTTTGTGCTATTGTGGATGCAGTCCAAACATGGGCGCCCATGTGGGCCAATCGTAAGGTCGTGATGCACACCGACAGCTCAGTTGCTAAAGCAATCATAAATCGAGGTCGTTCAAAGAATGCCTATATAAACCAACTTCTGAGAGCAGTGTGTTGGCAAAGTGTACGTTACAACTTTGAGTTGAGAGCAATTCACATTCCAGGATTACTCAATTCGTTACCAGACACAATTTCCAGGCTACACGAGCCTGGGAAGGTAGCAACTCTCGATTTATTGCTTAGTCGGTGGCATCATGGTCGCACATACTGCATGGCCCGCATGGGGGATCACACGTGCTTACCCAAGATGGCGACCGAGTAACACGTGCATTCGGATCGCTCTGCCCAAATCGACTTCTATACGCCCACATCAACAATGACGGGGAAAAAAGACGTTCAGAAATATTACGCGGTCAACGTCGGAAGAAGGCCAGGCATCTACAAAACCTGGAACCAGGCCTCGCGTGAAGTAAACGGATTCCCCGGAGCCAGCCATCAATCGTTTGAAACAATAGCTGAAGCCAAGATGGCCATGAATCAAGCTGGCCACGCATACCCAGATATTTTCGAGGAGGAAAACCCTGAGAATGAAGCAACAAATGGAAACATTGCCAGTAACCCACAAGACGCAACGGGGAACTTTCGAGAAAAGGAGGATGTTCCCACTAATGACGACAACAACACCACAACTACTGACAACACCGATGCCGAGTGTCCGTGTGGTGAAAGGAAAACATGCAAGTCAGTGAAATGTGACAAATGCAGTAGAAAGATTCACTGGAACTGCACAGAACTTCCACTCTACCAACTGTGCGTGCTGGCCAACACTTCAAGGAAGTATACATGTGCTGTGTGTGCAAAACCATTTATCGATGAAAGGATGGAAGAAGAATACACTGCCCAATGCACCGCCTCAAAGACTGTACAAAGTTCGGAGACTACACACCACTCCCCGGACAATGTCAGTGACAACTACACAACGCTGCATCAGATGGTACAGTTTAACCATCAAGACATGATGGCAATCATGAACAATCTTGCGGAGGGTGTGCGTAATATGACAGAACAAGTACAACGCAACGAGGAGACGAGAGCTGAAACCCTGCCGCTGCTTATCGCAAAGGCTGTAAAGCCCACACGGCGGAACGCAGGCAAGGATGTCAGCGTCGATGCTGTAACCCCCACCCAGCAGTCAGCATGCCAAACAGATGTTGCATTGACTGGCCTCCCCACCACCACCCCCATTCCCCCTTCATACTCAGAGGCTGCTTCCGCTCTTATCCCACCGCCATCAATGACTGACCGCAGCCCCCAGACCAATAAGGGAAGGAAAAGCACCCCCCACCACCCACCCAAGAAACCCACCCTCCCCACCAACAGCAGCACCATCACCGGACCCTCTCCAAACCACTCCAACTCCCCCTCCCCCTCCCACGGTGACCTTGGACAGGCCAACAGAGAGAAAAATAATTCTCTCAGTTCCCAGGACTCCAGCACAAGCGATGATGACGAAAGCGACGAAGAAGAGGACACTGACAGTAACCTCCCCTACCTCGTCATGTTCCACGACTCTGTCTTGAAAGGAGTGGACGAAAAGAGACTGGGCCACTCGTACGGCCTCCGGGTGACCAAGGTAGCAAAATACACATGCAGTGAGCTGAGCATCACAAAGCAAAAAGCTACCACACCCGATGCAGTGCTGCTGCATGTCGGGGTCAACGACTTAAAAACTGGCACCGCAGAAGACACTGCTCCCCTGATCATCAACGCCACAAAACAGCTATTGAAAAGCTATCCGACCACAAAAGTCGTCATCAGTGAAACGACAACTGCAAAAAGGGACATGAGCGCCAAGGTCAAGCTGCTGAATGCGGCTGTATTTGCAGAGCTACACGATGAAGACAGGGTTTCCTTCATTGACCACTCCACCCTGAAATCAACGAATCAGGGTTACTGGGGACAAGACGGCACCCACCCTAGTCAACGGGGAACAAGTGTGCTAGCAGCGAACATCGGCCGACATGTGCACGCCCTGTTCTGGACAAAGGCAGAAAGGCGACCCTACCCGTCTCCACGCCGCTCAACAAACGGTAATGACAGGAAACATCACGACACAAGGACGAGCCAACCTGACCACCACCAACAGCCCAGGCGAAGACGGAAGGACGACAACCAACGCCGCAGCTACCACGACACACAGACCAACGACTACAACCCGACACACTCCCCGCGTCGTCAGGACGACAACCAACGCCGCAGCTACCACGACGCACAGATTCACGACTACGGCCCCACACACACCCCGCGTCGTCATGACAACTGGCGACACAGGGATTATCCCCCACACAAGGGGAACAGTCGGAGAGATGACTATCACCCTCAACGACGGGACGACAACTACGCCCACCGCTACCGGCACAACAACTACGCCCACCACAACTGGGACGACGACCACGCCCACCACCATCAGAGGGAACAACGAAGCCACTACCACAACAGATGGTACTAACGGCAAGTAAACACATAGAAAGTATGGCAATGTGACACTTTAGTCAGAAGGCTTATTATTAGAAGACGATTATTAGGGCAGGGCACCGACGATCTTACATGTGTATAACGTACCAGAATGTGTGCCCATCAAGCTTATAGAATCCTATCATGGAACATCAAAGGATATAGAGAGACCATAGATGGCTTAAGGACGAATAAATTGAGGGAACAGCAAATTATAGATAAACTAGTCAAGTATGATTTTATATGTATGCAAGAAACACACCTAGATAAAGATAACTGTCGGGATGTTTCAATTCCAGGATTTGTACCTGTGCATTACTGTAGAAAGAGACGTGCTAGAGCACAAAAAGCATCTGGAGGAATATCTATATATGTGAGGGATGCTATAAAACAACATGTCAAATTTATACCCGAAAATAACAGCGATACTGCATGGTTTAAAATTAGTCACAGAACAGAAGAGACTGTGTATGTGGGATGCATTTACGCACCTCCAGAGTATTCCACTTTTGGACGGGACCACTGTGCCGCAATCTGGGAAAGACTGGAAGCAGAACTCCAGGAATATTCTAATAAAGGACAAGTGATTATATGTGGGGACTTCAATGCAAGAACCGGTCTACTAATGGACTATATTACTAATGACTCTGAATCTGAAAACAGATACACACTGCCAGAGTGTTACACCATTGATAATGTGCATGCTCGCCGATCGATGGACGCCTTAGTCCAAAAAAATGGGCGAAAACTCGTGGATGCCTGCCTGGATAACAATCTGTGTATTCTCAATGGGAGAACAATCGGCGATCTACAGGGACATTTTACTTGTATTACACCGCTTGGAGCGAGTGTTGTCGATTATTTCATATGTTCTAACACACTATTGAAAGATGTTCATTCCATGACAGTGCATGCCTTATCTAAATATTCTGACCACTGTCCATTAGAATTATGTATATATCTTCCCGTCTGTACAAAAAATAAGGCTGAAGGTTCATTCTCCTTACACTCCACAGGAACAACAAACTGCATAAAAACCAAACCCCCGGTCACGGCGGCTGTTTCATATATATGGACTGAAGAATCAGCAAAACGATTTCAAGCTGCACTGAACATAGCGCCAGTTCAAACATCTATTTTTAATTTGCAGCAAAAATTAAGCAATACCACCAGCACATGCTCACAGAATACTGATGACATAAACACTCGTGTTGAGGAGCTCACAAATATTCTCCAATCGGCTGCCGATATATCACTAACCTGCCGAACTAAAAAGGCCAACACTAAGAAACGAAGATGTAACAAAAGATGGTTTGACAACGAATGTGACAAACAAAGAAAAGAAGTTAGGTCACTTCTAAATGCCCTAAATAGAGACCCCTTCAACCGCGGTGTAAGAGAAAAATATTTTGCACAGAGAAAAAAGTACAACAGCCAACTACGAAAAAAGAAACTAACCTACAAAACCTCATTGGTCACAATGTTAAATGAAGCAATGGACAAAGACCCTTCCTCTGTATGGAAACTAATTAAGCAACTCAAGGACTCAGAGTCCGCACACAACCGGAACCAGACGCAAGTGAGTGGAGCCAAATGGATTGCCCACCTTGAGAAGCTGCTCGGTCAAAACACCGAGATAGACGGTACCCGTGATTCAATCATGAAAGAAAAGATAGCTCAACAAACACATCAAACAAACCTACTAGATTTTCCAATAACAGCCACAGAGATAGAAAAGGCTGCTCGAAATATAAAGCTGAAAAAATCTCCAGGAATAGACGGTATTACAAATGAAATGATCAAAACAAGTCTCCCTGTATTGAGGCCTATCATACAACAGCTCTTCAACCAGTTAATACAATATGGAACATATCCCGAACAATGGAAGAAAGGAGTGAATGTGCCCATATTCAAAAACGGAGACCCACACAACACTAGTAACTACAGAGGCGTCACTCTTAACAACACAATGGCAAACTTTTTCTGTCAGGTCATTAACAATAGAATAACAAACTTCCTCGAGAACAACAGCCTGCTAGCTAAAGAGCAAGCCGGCTTCAGAAAATCGTCTCGAACGCAAGACCAAGTGTTCATCCTAAAAAAGCTAGTCAATGATACCCTCAGAACTACAAATGGCAGACTGTACGGCTGTTTCATTGACTTCGCTAAGGCATTCGACAGTATCTGGCACACAGGATTACTATATAAGATGCAGGAGATAGGGATAGGAGGCAAACTACTGCAAGTTGTGCAAGAAATGTATAATAATGCAACCGTATGCTCAAAGACAGAAGTCGGCCTATCGCGGGAAATCACAGTAAGAAAAGGTGTTCTCCAAGGTAATACCCTAAGCCCAACACTGTTTAATATTTTTATTAATGACATAGTTGATAGCTTAAAAGACTGTGACTCCCCAACTGTGGATGAGGCTGGACTCGTTCCGGTGCCATGCCTAATGTATGCTGACGACATTGTTATTCTCTCAACTACAAAGAAAGGATTACAGGACAAACTCAACAGCCTCCATGAATACTGCAATAAATGGGGATTACAAATTAATCGCGAAAAAACAAAGGTGATAGTTTTCTCCAAGCACGAACCCATACTCCCCCTCTT
>NC_090259.1:11570055-11581555 GCF_037325665.1 Littorina saxatilis
TTTTTTAATCCAAACATATCATATCTATATGTTTTTGGAATCAGGAACCGACAAGGAATAAGATGAAATTGGTTTTAAATCGATTTCGGAAATTTAATTTTGATCATAATTTTTATATTTTTAATTTTCAGAGCTTGTTTGTAATCCAAATATAACATATCTATATGTTTTTGGAATCAGAAAATGACGAACAATAAGATGAAATTGCTTTTGGATCGTTTAATAAACAAATAATTTTAATTACAAGTTTCCGATTTTTAATGACCAAACTCACTCATTAGTTTTTAAGCCACCAAGCTGAAATGCAATACCAAACCCCGGCCTTCGTCGAAGATTGCTTTGCCAAAATTTCAATCAATTTGATTGAAAAATGAGGGTGTGACAGTGCCGCCTCAACTTTTACAAAAAGCCGGATATGACATCATCAAAGGTATTTATCGAAAAAAAGAAGAAAAAAAAGTCCGGGGATATAATTCCCAGGAACTCTCACGTCAAATTTCATAAAGATCGGTCCAGTAGTTAGTCTGAATCTCTCTCTACACACACACACGCACAGACAGACAGACAAACAGACAGACAGACACACACACACACATACACCACGACCCTCGTCTCGATTCCCCCTCTATGTTAAAACATTTAGTCAAAACTTGACTAAATATGAAAAGGAACCTTCTTGGTATGGATAACACTGGAAATATAACGTGGAAAACTTGTAATTATAGGTGCTGGACTTTCAAATTCAACTTGATCGCACATGTCGCCCTTAATTGTCTCTCTCACTGCTTTCTTATTACCCTTGCAAGTTGAAACCACCCATCCCTCTCTTGCTTGATGGCAACTTTAAAGTTCTCCTTTTTCCCAACCGTTTTGTCCCAGCATATAACCACTTCATGTCCCTAATTGGCACTAGTTTCCGTGAGGACGTTAAGCTTAGGTTAACCAACCAACCAACCGTTTTGATACTACCCATGTATCATGTATGTTTCTGAACATTTTGTTTTTATTTGGTATTGCTTCATTTTGCTTTTTTCATTTACAATGTATAATCTGTGAGAAAAAAAAGGCCAAAACCAAATAACTTTTAGTTTCCGATGACAAGGAGTAGTGTATTTAACAAACAAAGTTTGATTGTAATGATTGCTTCCATTTTCTGTGCACCTTCCACCTCTACAACATGCATACACTTGATAGTCTTCAACTTCGACCTACGGCGATCGGTGGATAATTGAGACAGTACTAGCTCCGAGGAGCTTTCCAGGTTACCGAAAGATTTTGATTTTGATAACAATGTTGAAAAGGCTGTGAGCCCTTTTATCCTCAAGGAGAGAGACGGACACCGGCCCCTATAATGGGCTTTGGAGCGTGTCAAAGTTCATTGCATCCTGATCAGCATATGAAACGTTTATTCTAGGGCCATGAGTCCTAGTATCACGCTGGCGTTGGCTCACATGTATGTATAGCTGAAAGCTTATGAGTGTCGGCAGGCGTTTGCGCATGCGCTTATGTCGTCATCAGTTTGTGTACACAGAAAGTTGTGACATCCGTCACCCTATGGGAGGGGTGAAAGCAACATTGTTGTTCATCTGTAGAAAGTTGTGAAATCCGTCACCCTATGGAGTGAAGGCAAAATTGGTCTTCACTGAGTTTGTGTAACACAGGAAGTTGTGAATTACAAAATTGTTCAACAAAAACATCAGAGGTAGTATTGTGCAGGGTCAACTGCAACATACTCAAACCGAGCCATTCATACCTTATTGTATTTGAGTGACTTATATACCGACATTTTTATTTCTTATTTTCAGCGCAGGTGTAGGAAAAATCATGAATCAAAATGTTATTTATTTTCTAATTTAACATTTTTTTTACAAATATGACCATGGTCTTTTAAACATACAGTGACATTAAACATTGTTATGTTAAAAAAAAGAAAAAAGAAAAAAAGCTTTTGTGCACAAATCAGAAAATACATTGTACATTTTACCTACAGGCCAAACAGTGTCCGTGGCGGCAAAGGACTTATATTTTTAGATCAGTCACTGTGGCAAGTTGTCAAGAACGTTAACAGGCGCTTGCATTTGGATGTGTCCACTGATAGTAGGTTTGGTTGTGATCATGATCAATCAGAATAATGTAGGAATAAAAATGTATGACAGTTTTGTATGATGCCATGTAATTCACATATGCTGAAATATGATATTATACATCATATAATATTAATATGGCTGTTGCCATGACCATGAACCCCAAGAAAGGTTTAATGTTATGTAAAATCAAAATACCAAAATCAAGCACCTATTACACGGCTGTTCCCAGCTTACGATTAAGTTGGCAGCTAAATAGGTCATGACCCTCGGTCACGGCTCTCCCTGTATTCGGTCCCTGCTGCCAACGCTACAGCGCGCGAGCAACGAAAAGCAGTCTCGCCCCGCGCAATACTACCGCATAATGCGTAACGCAAGTGTGTCAAATGTGACCACCCCTTTTATGATAGCAAAGAGGGCAAAGGTGCCCCGTATGATTTCCGTTCTTTTCTGTGGAAAAAAAAGCAGGTGTGTGGATGGATCGTGTCGCAATTCCGTTGCGTTCACGATACCACCCTACGTCTGCGGGATTTGATTTGGTTGTTTAATTGAGGAGACATTTTTCGGGGAGTCTTGTACGTTGTAAAGTTTCATATTGTGTCGGTGATTGTTTGACCACACGCGCACATTCAGGAATCGGCGGAAATCGACATTTTTTGGCCTCGGACATACGTACAGGGTTGCTCGCGCACCAACGCACACCGTGCACACGATCGACCCCCGTCCCCCACCCCCACTCCCACATAAATACACACGGTGACATACTCTGTCAGTGATACTCTATCTCTGGCTGGCTGGCTGGCTGGCTGTCTGTCTCTCTCTCTCTCTCTCTCTCTCTCTCTCTCTCTCTCTCTCTCTCTATCTCTATCTCTCTTGTATGCTTCTTTAGGTTTTTTTTTACATTTAGTCAAGTTTTGACTAAATGTTTTAACGTAGAGGGGGGAATCGAGACGAGTTCCGCAGCAGAATCGTCAATGCATATGACATTTTGTTATTTCTTGCAATGTTTATAATTGTTACTCGTTCTTCTCACTCTCTTCGTGTTGTTTTTACACTTTGCAAATAGTTGTGTGCTGTAAGTTCCTCACGAAACACATTTTCCGCCACTCTGCATTTGACATAATTTTAAAAATGTCGGGTCTTCTTTGTTTGAATTCTTCGCACTCTGTTCATATACATGTTACTCTGTATGTCTTCTTTGCAATAAAATGGGTATCTTTTACTCAAAGTTTCTCAACAGGGAGATCTTGCAGTGCATGTAACATTTCGTACTTTCGTACAGTATTCTTTGTTAGCTCATTTGTGATCTTTTGCTCAAAGTTCTTCAACAGGGAGATCCAGCCCCATTGCATTTGACAATTTTCAATCTTTATTCGTCTGTTTATTGTTTGTTCGACTAATAACTTCATTGTTCTTCATTGCAAAACGTTGGGTGATCTTTTACTGCCTACAGTGATGACCATATCACCAAGAAAATTACATGGTAATTTGCATCAAGATTGCAGTATATTTCAGCCGGCCAATGATTGACAGTGCACTGCATCAGATCTGCTCTCATTGCTTTACTTATCATTGCAAGGCTCAGAACAATTCATGGGAGCAGTGAGCTGTTTTATGCTATGACATAACTGAACCCAAGTGACCTGGATACCATTTTATTTTAAGGAACATCGCTTTGATGGTTTTATGTTATGTGCAGATTGCTCATTGTCATAATACATTAGTTGGGTGGCTGCTTCATCCGAGTCACCTTGTGTTACATGTTACTGTGATTATGTGTGGATTGGTGCTTCCTCCTTTTTAGTCACTTTTCTTCCACTGATGATACCGTGATTGAAGTTGCATTGCTGCTCCCACCTTTGATTCCCGTTTCAGTCGTTCATTTTTCTGTATATGAGTGGATTGGGGTAATTCAAATGACATAGAATACATTAATCAACATTAGACAATCAATGCCTTCAATACAGCAATTGCAGGCAGGATCAGGACATTTCCCATGGATGAATGCGTTCATATCATTGATTAAATTTGCGCATATTGCGCAAGTGAAACTTTACAACGAAGGGGTTATTTTTTCAGTCATTTGAATTTAACAAATATTTTGATAGCTGTTGTGCATGAACTTTAGTTCGTCCACGACCATTCTACAAAGTTTCGAGTCTATAGGTAAAATGGTCGGACATTTACCTTTTCTCCAAAACTGAGGTGTTATCAAATTACACCTCCGAAATTGTCAATGGCGCGGAAGCTTTCCTGAATAGGCATGGCCTTGAACCCAGCTCTAACTGCTTTCTTCAGGTCACCAATGATCTAGGGGATGAGGCGTGTGTTTGTGCATACTCTAAAAATACGACTATGGCTGCACCATTGGAACCCCTTTCATGACCGTGCCTAAACATGGCAAAATACGGTATAAAGGAGTTAGTTTGATTTTACGTTGGAACGTTCTTTTATGCGGAGTTCCATTCTACGTTTTCAAAGTCGCACACACAACTAATCCCCCCTCCCCCCCTCCCCCCCATGTTCTACAACATGTTTTGGCCCTGTTGATCTCTGATCAACCCTTTTTTCTTGTCGCTTATTGTAGTTGTGTATAACTCATAGTAGTGGGAATAAGGTGACGCGCTAGTGTGAGTGTGTGTGTGAGTGTGTGTGTGATTCGTATATATATATATAGCAGTAACGGATGTTATTTGTGTTTGGACAATTACAAACATTTAATTCTTGTACACAGATTAAAGACAGTTTTCCTTCCAGGTCAAACGTCTTAATGATGCAAATACAAATAAAATACCCCCAAACTGTTCTGAAACGATCAATTTTCGTTTGAAATACTTCATTTCTTATGGAAGGAATACACACTGGCACACAGTCTTTTGTTGTCTTGGCTTGCGGTCTAAATCTGACACAACAAGGCTCGAAGAAGGGACATAATGCTTTATTTCATATATTAAAAAGAAATACATGTAGTGTCAACACTCAGTTGGCAGTAGGCCAGAGACATAGTAGGCAGTGGAAAGTTACTAAAAAGTGACCTAAGTTGAAAAGATGTGTATTTCTACTCCAGACATTATGGAGGCTCTGGTGTCACTAATATCAATGTGCTGTCTTTGCTTTGTTTAGCGACCAGCATCAAAGAGGCGCATAGAGGACTGCCTGGGAGAAGAGGACCACCAGGACAAAGAATGAAATCGATTGAATATGCTGTGCTGTTGCCCTGCAAAGCTGCGTGCATTTTTAGTTTCTCCGCAACATAATATGCATGTTTTTGTTATGAAATAAAATTGTTGATCGTATCTTGAGTTTATGGTGTTACATGTAATAGTCCTTATGATCTGTGACTGAGTGTGAAAGTTGGTGTGTGTGCGTGCATACATTTACCAAAACCTACACTCACTCTCAACGTTGCATTCACGTCGAAATCAAACCAAACCACAACCACAACCAAAAATTCACGTTGTGTCGACGTGTAATTCACGTCAATTTTATCAGGAAAAATGCACCAAAACACAACTTTTACGTTGTGTCAACGTAGAATTCACGTAATTTTTTTATCTAAATTTTGACCTAAAATTTACGTTCCATTCACGTGGACATTACGTAAAAATGCAACGCAATTTCAACCAAACCACAACCACAACCAAAAATTCACGTTGTGACAACGTAAAATTCACGTAATGTTTTTACGAACAATCCACCTCCACCAATAATTCACGTTGCATTCACGTTGGTGTCACGTAAAATGCAACGTTGTTTTCCAACGTTATTCCCACGTGATTTCGTCCATACAAATCTACGTAAAAAAACGTTGAAACGCAACGTAAACCCAACGTGAATATAACGTGAATACAACGTAAAATTGTTTGCTGGGTATACACTTGTGACACCAATAGCATTACACAATGTGTCTGTAGCCTGTAAATTGCAACGTCTCTATTTATTTTTACCCCCTATTCGACACATTTAGACTAAATCTATCAGTGGAAACACGCACAGTTTCCACATTTCAATAGAGGAAGAGCTCCTATTTATGGAACTCTTTTTGTTTCATGTTGATAATTAGCTTGTTTTCTTGCAAAGAAATGTCATGTTGTGTTTGGTAGTCTTTCTCTATTCGGTTAACCGTTAGGCCTAATAAGAGTGAATTAGCTCTGATAGACAATCAGCAAAAATTAAATACAGAAAAAAATCACAAATAGTCCATATTAGGAGGCTGGGCGCCCAATATCGACCAGTGAAGAAGCCTTCACGAATAATATGATACAACTTTAAGTCAGACAAATTCAAATATGCTTTAGATTTATCTGTTTCGGGTTGATGAGAGCATCTATATAATATATATATACGACTACTGTCTGTCTGTCTGTCTGTCTGTCTGTCTGTCTGTCTGTTCGCGATGCACGGCCAAAGTTCTCGGTGGCTCTTTTTCAAATTTGGACACCGTATTCAGCTACACCCCGGACACAACCTCATCGATGAGATATTTCAACACGTGCTCTCAGCGCGCAGCGCTGGAGCTGTGCGCGCTGAACCGATTTTGTTGTTGTTGTTGTTGTTGTTGTTGTTGTCGGGATCCACTACCAGTAACTCTTCCTTATCTTCTCCAGTGTTTTCAGCGGCGATTATCTCCCTTCCTCCGTGTGGCGTCAATCCATATTCCCGTTACTAGGTTACTATTTTTAGAAGGTCACTGCACGTTACTATTTTTAGAAGGTCTCCAGTGTTTTGCGCGTTTATCTCCTTTCCTTCGTGCGACAAACCAGACATCACAAAACCAAAAATAATGTTATTTGGCACCAGAATCGGTAATATGTATACAACATTGTAAAATAGCGATAGACTGGTGACAAAAGATAGCAACACCTATTGAGTCTAAGATAGTTCTTGCCACCATATATTTAACAAGTCGCGTAAGGCGAAAATACAATATTTAGTCAAGTAGCTGTCGAACTCACAGAATGAAACTGAACGCAATGCCATTTTTCAGCAAGACCGTATACTCGTAGCATCGTCAGTCCACCGCTCATGGCAAAGGCAGTGAAATTGACAAGAAGAGCGGGGTAGTAGTTGCGCTAAGAAGGATAGCACGCTTTTCTGTACCTCTCTTTGTTTTAACTTTCTGAGCGTGTTTTTAATCCAAACATATCATCTATATATATATACGACTAGTGTCTGTCTGTCTGTCTGTCTGTCTGTGTGTCTGTGCGCGATGCGCGGCCAAGGTTCTCGATGGATCTGTTTCAAATTTGGTGATCATATTCAGGTACACCCTGGACACAACCTGGTCGATGAGATATTTCAACACGTGCTCTCAGCGCGCAGCGCGGAACCGATTTTGGTTCCACCTCAGCTATTTTGGTTCCACCTCAGCTTACCCGGGCCCCCATACCGACACACCATAGCCGCTACACCACATCACAACGCCAAAGTTCTCGGTGGATCTTTTTCAAATTTGGACACCGTATTCAGCTACACCCCGGACACAATATCATCGATGAGATATTTCAACACGTGCTCTCAGCGCGCAGCGCTAAACTCATTTTCGTTTTTGTGTTCATTTCACCATTATAAGTAACTCTTCCTTATCTTCTCCAGTGTTTGGCGTTTATCTCCCTTCCTTCGTGTGGCTTTCCCGTTCAGTTGTAAGTTACTATTATTTTTAGAATGTCACTGCGCTGTCCACTGCGCTGTCCACAACGCTTCCCTTGCACCCGTAAGTTGTTCTTACTGTCAAAGTGAAAAGGTCGAATCAATTTATAGCCACGCGAAAAATACACTCTCACCTATCTCTATATATTTATAGATACAGATATGCATATATATATACGGCTTCTCTGTGTGTGTGTGTGTTTGTGTGTGTGTGTGTGTGGGCAAAAACCTATGTATTATAGAGTTCTGTTTGTGATGGGGTCTAGCGGCTTTTGTCTGTCTGTATGTTCTGGCATGTGAGAAGCCACAGCAGATGATATAGGGCTAAAAAATAAGCTCTAAAATTCTCAATCCCGTTTGACAGGACTTCGCCTTTCAAAGGTGATTGTGGTGAACCGCCACGCTGTCTGCCTCTGTCGCGCCGTTCACCCCAAATTCCCGTTTCTGAGGTACTATTTTTAGAATGTCACTGCGCTGTCCAGAACGCTTCCCTTGCACCCGTAAGTTGTTCTTACTGTCAAAGTGAAAAGGTCGAATCAATTTATAGCCACGCAAAAAATACACTCTCACCTATCTCTATATATTTATAGATATAGATATACATATATATATATACGGCTTCTCTGTGTGTGTGTTTGTGTGTGTGTGTGTGTGTGTGGGAAAAAACCTGTTGATTGTAGAGTTCTGTTTGTGATGGGGTCTAGCGGCTTTTGTCTGTCTGTATGTTCTGGCATTTGAGAAGCCACAACAGATAATATAGGGCTAAGAAATAAGCTCTAAAATTCTCAATCCCGTTTGACAGGACTTCGCTTGCAGAGGTGATTGTGATGAACCGCCACGCTGTCTGTCTCTGTCTCGCGATTCACCCCGGCGAAGCCGGGTATTCCTCTAGTATCTATATGTTTTTGGAATCAGGAACCGACAAGGAATAAGATGAAAGTGTTTTTAAATTGATTTCGACAATTTAATTTTGATAATAATTTTTATATATTTAATTTTCAGAGCTTGTTTTTAATCCGAATATAACATATTTATATGTTTTTGGAATCAGCAAATGATGGAGAATAAGATAAACGTAAATTTGGATCGTTTTATAATTTTTATTTTTTTTTACAATTTTCCGATTTTTAATGACCAAAGTCATTAATTAATTTTTAAGCCACCAAGCTGAAATGCAATACCGAAGTCCGGGCTTTGTCGAAGATTACTTGACCAAAATTTCAACCAATTTGGTTGAAAAATGAGGGCGTGACAGTGCCGCCTCAACTTTCACGAAAAGCCGGATATGACGTCATCAAAGACATTTATAAAAAGAAATGAAGAAAACGTTCGGGGATTTCATACCCAGGAACTCTCATGTCAAATTTCATAAAGATCGGTCCAGTAGTTTAGTCTGAATCGCTCTACACACACACGCACACACGCACACACAGACACACACACACCACACACGCACATACACCACGACCCTCGTTTCGATTCCCCCTCGATGTTAAAATATTTAGTCAAAACTTGACTAAATATAAAAAGAAACACACACACACGCACGCACGCAAACACGCACACACACATACACGCACGCACGCACACACAGACAGACACACAGACAGACACACACAGACACACCGACACACACACACACCGACACACACACACACACAAACTTGTACAAAACCCATAGTCCGACTTTGCTTTGCTCTGTTCAAAGACCGCCCAGACATTTCAACACTTGGTTGTAACTATATTTGGAAAATCATCAGCAAAACCGATGCAAGATGTCAAAATAGTTAGTCTGGTGACAAAGATGACGCTATACCCATCCAGTCTTCCATTGTCCTTGCTACCACCACCACCCCCACCACCACCACCAACATCATCGCCGGCAAAAAACCAGAACTAAATGCATGCGCTCCGACTTTGCTTTGCCTTGTTGCTAAGACCAACCGGACATTGCAACACTGCAGTGTAGCTCTGTTCGCAAACCCGTCAGCAAAATCGATGCAAGATTGCGACACAGGTAAACGAGTAGAAAAGCAACGCAGCACATCGATCTACCCTTCTCTAACCACTTCTCATCTAAATCACTAATCAACGCTTCCGAAAACCGGAAATTAGTAACATGATAACAACTATTATTTAACAGTTCCTGTAGTTCCTGCCAAAACCTGTTAATATGCTGGCAATGCCACATCAAATGATTAATTGTTTCTTCCTCATTGTTGCATAACGAACAATTAGAAGATTCAACAATTTTTCTCAGAAATAAGTAGCGGTTTGTGGGCAAAGCCCTATAAATTAACCTCAGCTGGAACCATTCTAGGGATGGTCTTGTTCCATGTGAAAAGCCTGGTCCAATCTAAGGCCAAATAAAAACATATGTTGGTTTAGGGTAACCCGACCGGCCCTTTGTTTTCCCACCGACCCTAAATCATGTTTTTCATTTCTAAAAAAAACCCTAAAAACTTTGGGCACATTTTGCTAACCATACCGAGACTAAGGGAAGTAACCTTCTTTAAAATCGACTGAATTTAAGAGAGAGAAAAAGAAGAAATAAACGACCTGGTCACGGTACCCGGCCTAAACCTACATATATTTTTATTTGGCCTAAGAAGGCGAGGCGAACTGTTTTAACAGGCAGGAGTTTGCCTTTAACCGACAGGAACATCAGATTGCAAAATGCATGTACGCATCGGTAGCAAAAGCAAACCGGTGGGTGAAGTTTTGAAATTGTGCAACTTACTTTCTTTCTTTATTTGGTGTTTAACGTCGTTTTCAACCACGAAGGATATATCGCGACGGGGAAAGCTAGGGGGGGAGATGGGATAGAGCCACTTGTTAATTGTTTCTTGTTCACAAAAGCACCAATCAAAAAACCGCCCCAGGGCACAATACACTACCCCACTGGGAGAATGCAAGCCTCCAGCACAAAGCACCCAACATTTCCCACACACCCCTTGACTAGAAACAGAATCCGTTAGTCGCCTCTTACGACATGCTGGGGAGCAAATTGTGCAACACTGTGCTATCACTACCTGCGCGTTGCTATTGATCAACAAGAGGCGAAGCCTTCAAGGCTCACGTAAGAAATCGACAAACAGTAACACAAACTCAATCACTCCGTCACACATTCACACACACACACACAGTAAGCATAAGTGACACGGTGCAAGAGTGCGAGACACTAGAGCTATCTGTCTGTCTGTGGCCTACTTACGGGGACACGACACTGCGCTTTCGACAGCGCTTCCTCGCGCAGACACTGGAAACACGCTGTGCAGATTTCGACAGCGCTTCCTCGCGCAGACACTGGAAACACGCTGTGCAGATTAACCTGTAGGAAATCTCCTTTGGTATCTTCTTTACTCCTATTTTTCTGGAGCTACAAAACCGAACAATGTGAAATCGTCTTCTCCGAATCGGCAAATTGCAGCTCGTTGATAACTGTATCTATACCACAATCCTTCACGCGATCTGACCTAACCTTGACCCCTGACCTGGTCTACATACCACACACGACACAAACCAGTCACCTGTTTTTACCCCCCCCCCCCCCCAAAAAAAAACAAAAAAAAACCACCACCCGTTTTCTTTGGATACATACGTGCCGACGAAATGTTGATCATTGCTTAAATATTTTGAAGCTGTTGCTTGGATAATAACCAGGTAAAATTAGTATTTCTGTGTTTAGTCAAATGTTAAAGTTTCTATCACACACATACCACACACACACACACACACACATACACACACACACACACACACACACA
>NC_090259.1:11581755-11621755 GCF_037325665.1 Littorina saxatilis
TGTAAACAATCGCCCCGCGATTTACAAATCACGTAAATACGCCCGATATTTTCTTGTCATCTCCAATTAAGTCAAGGGATCTATTAATGTTTTGATCCTTATTTCATTACTTTTTTGTCCCATCGCTGGGATATTCGGGTCAATTCCCCCCCCATGGAAGGCTAGCAGGAACAAAGTCGCGCTTCCTCCAAATCGGGGATCATATCAATGTTTTTATATTTAGTCAAGTTTTGACTAAATATTTTAACATCGAGGGGAATCGAAACGAGGGTTGTGGTGTATGTGCGTGCGTGCGTGTGGTGTGTGTGTGTGTTGTGTGTGTGTGTGTAGAGCGATTCAGACTAAACTACTGGACCGATCTTTATGAAATTTGACATGAGAGTTCCTGGGTATGAAATCCCCGAACGTTTTTTTCATTTTTTTTGATAAATGTCTTTGATGACGTCATATCCGGCTTTTCGTGAAAGTTGAGGCGGCACTGTCACGCCCTCATTTTTCAACCAAATTGGTTCAAATTTTGGTCAAGTAATCTTCGACGAAGCCCGGGGTTCGGTATTGCATTTCAGCTTGGTGGCTTAAAAATTAATTAATGACTTTGGTCATTAAAAATCGGAAAATTGTAAAAAAAAATAAAAATTTATAAAACGATCCAAATTTACGTTTATCTTATTCTCCATCATTTGCTGATTCCAAAAACATATAAATATGTTATATTCGGATTAAAACAAGCTCTGAAAATTAAATATATAAAAATTATTATCAAAATTAAATTGTCCAAATCAATTTAAAAACACTTTCATCTTATTCCTTGTCGGTTCCTGATTCCAAAAACATATAGATATGATATGTTTGGATTAAAAACACGCTCAGAAAGTTAAAACAAAGAGAGGTACAGAAAAGCGTGCTATCCTTCTTAGCGCAACTACTACCCCGCTCTTCTTGTCAATTTCACTGCCTTTGCCATGAGCGGTGGACTGACGATGCTACGAGTATACGGTCTTGCTGAAAATGGCATTGCGTTCAGTTTCATTCTGTGAGTTCGACAGCTACTTGACTAAATATTGTATATTCGCCTTACGCGACTTGTTTCTTCTTTACTTCATTGTCCAATCACTGGAAATTCGGGCGTTTCCTCCCTGTGGAAAGCTAGCAGCAACAGAGACACGCTACCTCAAAGTCAAGGGATATATTAGATTGTTGTTTTTCATTACTTTATTGTCTATTCGCTGGGAAATTCGGGTCGCTTCCCCCAGTGAAAAGCTATCAGCAACCGAGTCGCACTACCCCAAAGTCAAGGGATATATTAGATTTTTTTTCTCTCATTACTTTATTGTCCCATCGCTGGGAAATTCGGGCGCTTCCTCGCAGAGAGAAAGCTAGCAGCAACAAAGTCGCGATACCCCGAAGTTAAGGGATCTATAAGATGTTTTTGTCATTAATGTATTTTCCCGTCGCTGGAAATTCGGGTCGCATTCTCCCAGAAGAAAGCTAGTAGCAACAGAGTTGCGCTACCCCAAAGTCAAGGGATCAATTAGATTTATTTAATTCTTTTCATTATTTATTTGTCCCATCGCTCAAAAATTCGGATTTGTTTTCTTTATGCTAAAAATCGTAATATTTTATCTATCGAGTCCAAACACCCCACCACCCAGCGTGGACGGCTTCACTGTGTCACAATGTGGATGCAAAGAAAGACAAAAATATCTACTGAAAGAGCACACGCCGACGACGAGCAATATCTAGTAAAACTGCAGACGGGTCACCTGCAGACTCAGCCGTGTGTGTGTGTGTGTGTGTGTAATCCAGCAGCGTGCTTACAACAACAACAACAACAACAAACACAAAAAACACCTAATAAAAAATGTTTAAAAAAACCCACAATAAATACCGGTTAAGCGATATGAAACAAATCAGTCAATCTGTCGCTCGAAACAAAAATATCACACTAAAAACCAGCCATATATGACGTAATGTGAGTAGTTTTGACAGCATCGCTGATCACCTACCTTAATTCTGTTTTCACATATTAATGTTTAAAACAAACATAAACTTTGAAAATAATTCTCTGAGAATGTTAGGACAGTTCCACTCATCTTGAACTCAGGTCAAAAGGAGTTCAGGTCATTCTCTCCCTGACAGGATGCCTTGAGATTCCTTGTCTGGCAAGGAAACCGATTTGTGTGTGTGTGTGTGCATATTTAGAGTTTTTTGTAATGTATTATGATATAAGCAGATTCGCGATCGTCGATAATGATTTTTCATGGTGTTTTGTCATTTTAAAATTACGAAGGAATTGAAATGTAAGACAGTTTCAAGCGAGCTATTTTTCGCGGCTGTATTTACTGTGCAAACAATTCTAAATATGACAAAAGTGTCACGTGATAATCAACCGTTTGGTTTCGGCGCTCACTGGAGCAGACGATTTTTTCTGTAACCAGTTGACAGAGATGAAACCATATATTACGGTCTCCTTCCGGCAGCAGTCCCAAATTTCGACTTGTTTTGACCTTAGAACGATGTCTTTATCATAACTGTGAAGAACAGAACGGAGATCACTGTCGAAGTCGGCAATCTGCAATCATTTTCGTCTCGCGAACACTGATCTCAAATTTAGATCAGTGCTCGCGAAAAACATATGGGAGATAACTCTGTATTCTTTTTTTTTATATAGATTCGCGTAGGACTGTAGCGTCCGGTCAGAGAGACAACTGGCAATAGCCGTGGAGCGATGCTTATCAGAATGAGTTCCACTGAGTCCATCATAATCAAATATAGTGCCGAAAAATTAAAGCTTCTTTTTTAATACAATAACAGGATAGATTGTTCCAAAAAAAACTACAGAAAATTGGCCATTTTGACCTCCATAATGTAACATCTTAAAAGTAAGTGTAGTTGGACCTGTCTTTAACGACAGTTTGAAACTGTCTACCCGAGTTGTTATCGCAATTAAAGAAAGCCGCCGTTGGCTACTCGGGTGGTGTCTTATCGCTTTCAAGAGTATGTCAAGAGTATGTCAAGAGGTGTGTATGGGGTGCACTCAAGCGCAGAAGACAACGTGATTGCATTCGGCTAACTGAGAGCCGTCCCGTCCGTCTGATACGTTTAGCAGTCGGTATAGCGAGATGGTAGTGTATGAATGTTATGTATTGGTGATGTAGAGATAGTACAATGTAATTAAAAAAATAAATTTAAAACAAACATGATTTTAAAGGTTGTGAAAGACAGGTTGTGAACGTTAGTTTGGGCCGAAACTGGCAGCCGCAGTCCGTTTAGACATGTGATCGCAGTTGACAAGTAAGCAATATCTTAAAACATGTCGCGTAGACGAAATTAATACATTCAGTCAACCCTTCGAACTCACATTATGAAAGACAATACGAAGACAAAACTCAATACCTGTGTCGATTTCATACCTGACGGCGACCGCTATCGCGTTCACGCCACAGAAAGCCAGTATAGCGCAGTAGTGTAAAGCGCTTCTTATGAAATTGTGCTTTTTCTATTGTATATTTGTGACTACCACGGAATGATCGCATGTCACTTTGCATGATTTTCATATTTTTTACATTTTCCAAGAGTTTCTCTATCCAGTTACCGTTTAGAAAGAGCGCTGTTTGAGTATCGCTGTGACAAGGTTACCCTATGTATACCTTGTTCTATCAGTATATGCGACTATTTCGTGGTGGAGGTCATTTTTTTCGAGCTTGTTTTAATCCAAACAGGACATTAAACGTTGTATGTATTTTTGACCAAAATAGACATTTTACACAGATCGAAACAGTCAGTGTTCCTCCGAGACCGCGCTAGCGGTCGAGGTGAACGACTGTCGAGATATGTGTAAATTGTCATATTTTGGTAAAAAAATACAAATAAAATGTATGTATCTGGGTAGAATTTCTTGTAGTTTTTTATGATTGAACGCACACAAACATGCACTATTTTGTAGTCTCGGCTGGCCGCCTAAACAGACGTTTTGTCGGCCTCTGACGTCACATAGCTCAAAGAAGGGAAATCCAGTGTTCAATCGATACACATAGATTTGTTTATGGAATCAGAAAATGATCAAGAATAAGATTACATCTTTTTGGATCGATTCATCACATTTTATTTTTAAATACAATTTTCTGACTTTTAATGGACAAACTCAAAAAATAATTTGCAAGCTTTAATCCTGAAATGCAATCCTGTTGTCCGGATTTTGTCGAAAGTTACTTTTACAGAATTTTAATCAAATGAATCCAAATATGAGGGTGTGACAGTGCCACCAAAACTTGTACAAAATGCCAGATATTACGTCATCAAAGAACGTATCCTCCAGTAGTCCAGTAGTTTTCTCTGAATGGCTCTACACATACATACACACAGACCCACAGACCCACAGACACGTACTACGTAGGCCCTACACCACAACCCTAGTCACGATTCCCCATCTAAGTTAAAACATTTAGTCAAAACTTTACAATATGTTAAAAAATATATATATATATATATTTCGTGTGGTCGTTATAGACAAAGTGGTGGACAAGCTTTCATTGGACAGGTTTGATTGCACGATCGGACTAAAGATTCAAACACACCGATTGGCTTCAAGGGAGCCCGGGTAGCTCAGGTTGTGGACTTGTGATCCTAGGGTCGCGGGTTCGAATCTCGGCCGGGGCCCAGATATGTCATAATGATATACTACAACAACAAAAGTTCATGGAAAGATAGAAACGCTTACTTGCGTTGCAACTTTCAAAACATTTAAGAGTAATTCGCAGTCGGCTGCAGGTCGAACATCATGGAAAATTACATATGAAAATCCGGACGAGGAAGTAAACTTTACCAAAACATTATTGCGAGAAATGTCGCGACAAAACTGCCGGTTGTTGTTATTTTTCTACCTCAAATGCACTCGACATCTTAACTTAACAAGACAACATGTTCTAGGTAGATAATGTTTGACTTTCTTCTCTCATGTAAAAGTTGTATATCATCTATATTGTTGTATCATAACAGAATTCAGACGTTCAAACGATTTCTGAAACAGACGTGTGCTGCCTGCTACATATATCATTAAACAAATCAAGCCAGTGATGTTGAGAAGAAAAAATATCGACAACCAACTATACCACAACGACAACAATCGATAATTTTGCGCACAAAACAAAAAAAACTTTCGGGAAATAGAAGTCAAGTAAGCTGATCAACTGAAAGAAGAATGAATCTGAATACACATATTTTTTCTTCTTTACCCCTGTCTCCACCCCCTGACCTTGGTTCGGCGCGTCGTTAACAGATACTATGATTTGACACGATCGTTACCTCACAGACGACACGACTCGCCGCGTCTACCTCTCCCTGTGTGCTTCTGTAGCGGCATGTATAGGATGAAAAATATTAATTAATTTATTTTTGTTGTTGAGCAACGGTTTTTACGAACACATAGTGTTAAATAAAACCTTGAAAGAAAAATGATTGTTGTGTATGCATGAACCGCGCACAAGTTCTATCACGCCTCTTCTGAGCGGCTCCCGTTCCACCAAGGGCAACATTTTTTTTTCTGCCAACGATTTATTGCATGAAGAATCAAGTTGACACCTTCTTCGAGCTTCGTGGTCCGCCAGTAAAGTAGCGCACATACTAAATACATTCATCCATTGGCCCAAATGGTCATGTGATAAACCCAAAGCTCCGCCCACTCCACTCAAAACACTTGACCGCCGCGTCAATGAAATCTTCGCTGGTGTTTATTGGATGGTCTGTTTTGTTACAGGCCGAACGCTGCCCGTCTTACAGAAGGCTCATAAGACCGCGTAAAAGCCATACCACGTTGAAATCAGCGGTTCTCTTCTAAAAGCGTGATTGACATTGTCAGTTAGTCAAGCAAACGAATGCACGCGTTCACGCATGCACACACATTAATATACGTTTGTTCTGCGAATTGTTTGCTTGTTTCTCTATGATTTGTTAATGCGTGCGCGTGTTTGTATGTGTGTTTATCACCAGTCGACATAATTACTGAAATACTCAATTCTTTGGACGCAACAGCACTCTGCACTTTCAAGCATGTACTACATGTACTGTTTTTGTACATGGGGTTAACACACGTTGTTTTGCATAGAAATCTTAATTCGTTAAGCGGGGAATACTTTAAAAAAACAAACCCACATGTTTTAACGATTCACGTAATGTTGCTTAGCTAACACAACAATTCGCCAAGAAAAATGTACTTAGCATACCCATTCCTAAACGAGTATAAAGGATCTTAGTTGGAAAAAAAAGGGAAGTTTTGTTTTTGTTTTTTAAGTAAGTCGCCCAAGCGCTCTATCAACTTGGCTAAAAACAAATCTTTGAAAAAAAACACAACTAACTACACACACACACACACACACACACACACACACACACACACGAAAAAGAAAAGAGAAACACACACTAATGTGACATGATATAACTGAGTTTGCTGAAAACTGACGAAAAAGTACAAGACCGGAAAATCGCAAATGCTTACGCATAAACTTTTACAATTTCTTAGAAGCGCTCCGAACAGACACAATCACACACACTCACATGCAACTTGGAAAAGCACTTCACTGGACAGTTCGGGTTGCAATTTTGGTTATTGTAATTATGTAACCACACACGTACCATCTGAACATCAGTGTCTAAGTGTTCAGTTATTCACACGGGTTTCATCTGCTTGGGTAATGGATTACAACTAAATAGCACTGAAAAAATTAATTTAAAGAATCAAGAATCAAACGCAAAAGAGATTATCGCCAGAAGGTGAAATCCTGTTTGTATGAAAAGAAATAATCGGCAACGGTAACGGAGCATTTTACAGTTAGTTATTTCAGATGTTTCCAAATTACATCACTGCGAATGTCTCTTGGGCTTCGAAAGGTGGATGTCGCCGGGGAAAAATCACTAAAACGGCTTATTTATTTCTTTATTTGTAAATGAAGTCCTTCCAATACGTATCAATGATTTGGATCACCACCTCAGGTTTGCCTAGGAAGGCGTAATCAATATTTTCAATTTTACGCCGGCAATAAATGTTTACTTTGCGCGTAAAACATATATTAAGAGCGTACAATTCATCAACAGTAATTAAAACAAACAGAAAATCAACAAACTAACTTACAAACAAGCAAAGGGACACGAGAAGAAAAACAAGTCGCGTAAGGCGAAAATACAATATTTAGTCAAGTAGCTGTCGAACTCACAGAATGAAACTGAACGCAATGCAACGCAGCAAGACCGTATACTCGTAGCATCGTCAGTCCACCGCTCACGGCAAAGGCAGTGAAATTGACAAGAAGAGCGGGGTAGTAGTTGCGCTGAGAAGGATAGCACGCTTTTCTGTACCTCTCTTCGTTTTAACTTTCTGAGCGTGTTTTTAATCCAAACATATCATATCTATATGTTTTTGGAATCAGGAACCGACAAGGAATAAGATGAAAGTGTTTTAAATTGATTTCGAAAATATAATTTTGATAATAAATTTTATATATTTAATTTTCAGAGCTTGTATTTAATCCGAATATAACATATTTATATGTTTTTTGGAATCAGAACATGATGGAGAATAAGATGAACGTAAATTTGGATCGTTTTATAAAAAAAATATTTTGTTTACAATTTTCAGATTTTTAATGACCAAAGTCATTAATTAATTTTTTAGCCACCAAGCTGAAATGCAATACCGAAGTCCGGGCTTTGTCGAACATTACTTGACCAAAATTTCAACCAAAACTGAGGGCGTGACAGTGCCGCCTCAACTTTCAGGAAAAGCCGGATATGACGTCATCAAAGACATTTATCAAAAAAATGAACAAAATGTCCAGGGATTTCCTACCCAGGAACTCTCATGTCAAATTTCATAAAGATCGGTCCAGTAGTTTGGTCTGAATCGCTCTACACACACACACGCACATACAGACTCAGACACAGACACACACACACACACACACACACACACACCACGACCCTCGTCTCGATTACCCCCTCTACGTTAAAACATTTAGTCAAAACTTGACTAAATGTAAACAAGTCGCGTAAGGCGAAAATACAACATTTAGTCAAGTAGCTGTCGAACTCACAGAATGAAACTGAACGCAATGCCATTTTTTCAGCAAGACCGTATACTCGTAGCATCGTCAGTCCACCGCTCATGGCAAAGTCAGTGAAATTGACAAGAAGAGCGGGGTAGTAGTTGCGCTAAGAAGGATAGCACGCTTTCTGTACCTCTCTTTGTTTTAACTTCTGAGCGTGTTTTTAATCCAAACATATCATATCTATATGTTTTTGGAATCAGGAACCGACAAGGAATAAGGTGAAAGTGTTTTTACATTGATTTGGACAACTTAATTTTGATAATAATTTTTATATATTTAATTTTCAGAGCTTTTTTTAATCCAAATATAACATATTTATATGTTTTTGGAATCAGAAAGTGATGGAGAATAAGATGAACGTAAATGTGGATCGTTTTATAAATTTTTATTTTTTTTTACAATTTTCAGATTTTTAATGACCAAAGTCATCAATTAATTTTTAAGCCACCAAGCTGAAATGCAATACCGAAGTCCGGGCTTTGTCAAAGATTACTTGACCAAAATTTCAACCAATTTGGTTGAAACATGAGAGCGTGACAGTGCCGCCTCAACTTTCACGAAAAGCCGGATATGACGTCATAAAAGACATTTATCAAAAAAATGGAAAAAAAGGTCTGGGGATTTCCTACCCAGGAACTCTCATGTCAAATTTCATAAAGATCGGTCCAGTAGTTTAGTCTGAATCGCTCTACACACACACACAGACACACACACACACGCACACACGCACGCACGCACATACACCACGACCCTCGTCTCGATTCCCCCTCTACGTTAAAACATTTAGTCAAAACTTGACTAAATGTAAAAAAACAGAGACAGAAATGGGGGAGGGGAGCATATGGGGAGGTGGAGAGAGGCATTACAAAAACTTTCCTGTTGACGAAAGCAAAATGACGCGAAATGAACCCAATGATGGTTTTTTTCAAAAGTAATGTAGTAAGCTTACAAAAGTGTTCTTTTTGGTTTGTTTTATGTGTTTTCCTTTTAACAGCCAACTGTCGCCCAATTAGGGACTGCTCTACATTATGCAAATGAATATGAATAGTTAATGGTTGAAAAGTGTGAAAAAGAGAGAGAAACAAAGAGAGAAACAGACTGGTAGAGAGAAGATGGAGAGAGGGAGGGAGGGATTCAAAGAACTGTTGCCGAAAGCAAGGCATCTCGAGATAATGGCCTATAACCTGTTCAGGTAAGTATGTTAAAAGCAATTAACCGCTGAACTCATCCTCTCTAAAGAGTACACTTCACACCAATCGCTGAAGTTTTCAAGGGGTCATAGAGTACACACATTGGACAATAGAGAGGCCGTAAAAGGGTCGCGTTGCCATTGGTCAACCTGACCACGTGATCAGCCTCGGCACAAAGCTACGTCCGTGGTCATGGAAACCCTTTCTAGTTCAGTCCTGGCTCGGAACAGTTTTTTGTGGGTTTTTTTCCGAACGATGTAGGCGTCTCCCAGGAATTGTTTTGGTTGGCGTGCGGAGCGGAGAGTTACAAATTACTTTAAAAGAAAACACTTTGGTTACTTCTCAGAGTGTTATGTATGGTCCGACTGAGGTGCCAGTAGCGGACGTTTTAAATGGAAACAAATTGAAACAACTTTTACAGCCCGGACTTCGGTATTGCATTTCAGCTTTGTGGCTTAAAAATTAATTAATGACTTTGGTCATTAAAAATCTGAAAATTGTAAAAAAAAATAGGCCTATTTTTTTTTATAAAACGATTCAAATTTACGTTCATCTGATTCTTCATCATTTTCTGATTAAAAAAACATATAAATATGTTATATTTGGATTAAAAACAAGCTCTGAAAATTAAAATTACAAAAATTATGATCAAAATTAAATTTTCGAAATCAATTTAAAAACACTTCATCTTATTCCTTGTCGGTTCCTGATTCCAAAAACATATAGATATGATATGTTTGGATTAAAAACACGCTCAGAAAGTTAAAACGAAGAGAGGTACAGAAAAGCGTGCTATCCTTCTCAGCGCAACTACTACCCCGCTCTTCTTGTCAATTTCAGTGCCTTTGCCATGAGCGGTGGACTGACGATGCTACGAGTATACGGTCTTGCTGAAAAATTGCATAGCGTTCAGTTTCATTCTGTGAGTTCGACAGCTTGACTAAATGTTGTATTTTCGCCTTACGCGACTTGTTTAAAATCAAGAGTCAAACTGACACAAAGATTTTCACCTTCCATTTCTCTGTAATGGAGGCACGCAGAGGCACGACGTAGAGAGAGCGTCAGATAACCGCGACGTAGGTTTGGGGAGTCGGGTCGGGCACTAAGAGTACAGTTTATTTTTACAGAACTGTACATTAATTATCGCAACAGGTTTAAACAGTTCGCTTTACATTTGATTCTGTCTCTCTCTGTCTGTGTCTGTCTGTGTCTGTCTGTCTGTCTGTCTGTCTGTCTGTCTGTCTGTCTGTCTCTCTGTCTGTCTGTCTGTCTCTCTGTCTGTCTCTCTCTCTGACTGTCTCTGTCTTTCTGTCTCTCTCTGTCTCTCTCTCTGTCTCTCTCTCTCTCTCTCTCTCTCTCTCTCTCTCTTTTTTTTTGTCGTTGGAATTTGAATTTAAACATATCTTTGAACATAAAACATAATTGTCAGAACGATTTCGAGTGAACAGACTTCGGCGTGTACGAACACAGATAACCCTGTGGGCTGCTGTCACATTTTAGGTTTCTATACAATGAGAAAATAACAAAGTGTTGTTGACTTTTCATGCAAGGAGGTCGATCCTTGCAATTTTGCATATTATGTTTGTTCTCGTATGTTAGCTTAAGACGGGAAAGTCAGACGCAAGCGAAGGGAAATTACCAGATCACGCTCACAAGTGTGTACTAAAAGTCACATCAAATCCAATCTTCGGCCACTGTGAGGCCACTAAATGAGAAACAGATGACAGGCACTCCCGCCACTTCTGCTGAAGGACATAGCAGGTACTTGGCTACACTTCACTGCGCCACATGAGTGATTCCATTTTCCGTTCGGCAATCAGTCTGTCTCACGCACAAATTGTCAAGGGTAATTTTAAACTGAGTCTAATTTTGTCAGACACTGGGCAAGTTTTAATACCGGACCTTCAACATTGACGATTGGGGTCTAAAAAACACATTCCTTCCTTATAAACGATTCAGAGAAAATACCCCCCCCCCCCCCACTCTATACCCCCACCCCCTTGCATTTTGAAATCTCCTAACATTATCTGAAATTGAAGCTGGCGTTAGAAAGCATGACTGAAACCCCACCGCTGTTAATCTCCTTCTCGATAAAAGAAGATATACACGTATTGTACGGCCGTTTTCTCAAGGCTGTTTTCTCAAGGCTGTCCAAATGAAGTGCTATCTGAATTTAACTCTTAAAAAAAAAAGAAGACTAATACGGGTTGTTTTTTTTTAATTTTTTTTAATAAGCCACGCCCCGGACTGCGCGCGCAACACATGCAGACGACGCATATATGTGTAGTAAGTTTGTCGGAACTTTGGCGGAGTAATTTGATAGAGTTTTTAGATTGTGTCAACGACTGTAGACGTGATGTAACTTACAGATAAATTATATCTGAGCTTAAAAAAGTGTTTATTTTCAATAAAAATCGGTTCGGGTAGCGATGTGATGTTAATCTAGCAAATCAACAGGGCTACTTCCTAATGGACCGAAGTTCTGTGGGACTGAAGAATCATCAACCGATGTGAACTGCTATTTGTTTAGGTGGTTCAGTCTTTCCCCATCGGCAGCCCTGTAAGCTTACATTTACTGAAAAAATCCTGTTTCATTTTTCTCTTTGAGTAAGAATATTTGTCCGCAGCTTACGGACTAACCCGTTCGATAGTATTACTTGGGTATAAACTTCCTTCCCAGATTGTCTCTGTCTCATCGCAAAATTACACAAACATTTTTCAATTTACAATATTTTACTTTGTCATTTTTTTCCCTGTTCGACGACTCTTCCGACTATGTGAGTGTGTATGCGTATGTTGAATCCGATTACGCTTGTCCGCTAAACTGAAACGTGATCGAAATGACATTCGATCGATATTGACACTAACTAGTTTTAAAAAAAAATGTATTCACACGCATACGCACACGTGCACTTTTGCAGTCCCATGCACTGACCGCTGGTTCTACCTTGTGCGCTTGTCCGGAGTTTTTCTTTGTTTCTTTTTTAATTTGAGGTAATCGATAATAGCGTGGCATGAAATACAATTTTGCGAAAACCCGGTGAAAACATATCGCTCCAATGAATGCTGTCCATCATGTGCGAGGTCGGGAAAAGTGTTACACGTATCGCATGAAAACAAAGAGTGTACAGATAAAACTGAAAAGGAATTAAAGCGGAGAAGTCGGCAACTCAGTCAAACCACCTCTAATAAAGTGACAAATAGTACTAAACTATCGACTACTAAGATTCATTTGATTTTGTAACCAAGAATTTAGTTTTTGTTTTTGACGGCGCCATCAATTTAAAAGAAATGCATCTTTTCTGGTTCACATTTAAATTAAAAAAAAAATTAAAAAACCTACCTTTCTTGTTTTTTGATTCACATTTAGATAGTCAGCATTATATCATTTACATTTAACGTATACTGCATCCCGGTATCAGCATGCTTATTATACAATAAAATAAAAAACAGCGCTAGCATACCATGAACATAATTAATTTCCTTGTAAATCTGTTTTGCTTCTTTCTTTATTTATTTATTTGTGTGGGGTGTTTTTTTGCGTGTTTATTTTGGGGAGAGTGTTTTATTGTTCCTCAAAAGCACTTTGGTCAATATCCCTTTAACTTTGAACTACCGTTCAGTTTGAGGACAGAATGCAATTCTTTTATTTTTGGACAACAACACTGTTGGGGTTGATGTACAAAATTGATGGTTGACTGATCAAAAGATCAAAATATTGTGTGCGATATCTGTTCCTTTAAACCTTTCGTTTAACCAGCAGGTGACATATGGCATGGCACGGCCCCCGTTTGACCACCCAGGCTCTCCCTCGCCCACTTTGTCCCCGCAAGTTTTTTTGCTACCTTTTCTATATGCACTGTCAATAACATTTTTTGAGGCGAATTTGTCGTTTGCTTGCAAAAAAAAAGATAGTTAATTATCAGATCAGCTTTGTAAAGGAGATACTAAAAACCGCACATAATTATTCAAAAAAAGTCTGATGCGTGGCGACAACTGCCGCTCCGACTGAAGGGCTATTTACTGAAAAGGAAGGTGGGGGGGGGGGGGGTCCTGGGGAGAGGTGGAGGGGTGGTGGGCAAAATGAGACAGAGCCGATACGATTACGATGTGGAGGGGGGGGGGGGGCAGCAAATGTTCGCATGCACATGGTGGTCAGTAACTTTAGTAACACAAATCGACGTTTGATTTTAATCCCACACAGATGTGTTAATTTTTCTTTTGTTATTTTCTTTTTTCTGTCAAAATGTATAAATGAAAAACGTGACAGGCTGGATAAAATTTATCTGAGTGAAACGTTATTTCTTTCAGGGTCCGCATTGGTTTCTAAAAAAACAATAGTGTTTAATTTTAACTTGATTTCATTTACATGAATTCAAATCAGAAACGAAGAAAATATCATAACCCCGCAATATAACAGTGTCACAGAATCGTGAAACAATTCCGTGAAAACATTCTCTCAATGCTGACAATGTCTTGGTGCGTGGTTCTCACATGTGGTGTCCAGTTGTCCATCTTAGCTAATTTAAATTCCGCGTGTGATGTTTTAAGTGGGCCTATTGGGACGAAGCTGAGTAGATTCGGGATGCGAAAATCAGCAGATTATACGATTTTATGATCCGCGGCAGAGACTATCAAGTGCTCTTGCGTATACAAGAACCAGTCGGTCGGATCGAGTCCAGGTGTGATTTTCGCGTTCTACTTACAGTCGTTTTATCTCAGCTGATAACTCCTTGCCAAATGGTGGCAAAAACGCTCAATGGAAAGTGACATCGCATGCGTTGGGAAGACCGTGGGAAAATATTGAGACCTCAGAATAGGGTCCTACGATTGACCAAAGCAAAAATAATACGACAACACATCATAGTGTGTGTGTGTTTCTGCACGCGGTCTGTTTCTCATAAGACACGCAATAAGCACACCCTGGTCGTAAGGGAAAATAGCCTAACATGGACAACTGCCTGATATGGACCACCTCCTGTTCTGACAAACTAACGGTGCTATAGGTCTCAAAACAATTTCATTCTTTGGATAACTTGCATATATATGCGATATAAACATTTGTAACCACACAATAAGCTAAGCTTATATTAAATGTGGTTATAAATATGTACATCTAGATAGGAATTATTATTTCACGTTATGTCAAGGTCAGAGAATCGCTTATCCCCTTGTTATAAATGTAAGACAGACAAGATACAATTTTTACCAAAAAAAAGAGGAAAAGATACAGCAAAAGAATCAGAGGATGTGACAGAGGACGGGAAGAGAGTTAATTTTATTTTTCAGCAAGCAAGGGGGGGGGGGGGGGGTCAGAGAGACGATTACTGTTACAGACTTGCCAATTCAATGTTCCTGCAGCAGCAATAATTTCATCCAAAATGTTGTCCAAACTAATTAAGCTTAGATTACTCATAATTTATGAATACAAAGAAAAACCTTCAAGAAAGATTCACTCAAACTTGATTAAATCCCCAGATGAAGCATCCGTCGCGTCGCACATATGGAAACATGCGTTCTTTGATATTACTGTTGCGATCGGTTTTGACGCTGCCGCCACCTCGCCGCAACTATCGTGCTGCCATCGCGTCGCGATATGGAAACACAGCTTAAGACTATGCATATAATACTGCTGGTTTTCTCTTCATTCTTCTCAAAATGTCGGTCTCTGTCTGTCTGTCCCTGTTTGTGTGTCTCTCTATCTCTATCTCGCACTAATTCTGTCGGTCGGTCCGTCTCTCTGTCTGTCTCTCTGTATTTCTAGCTCTGTCTCTCTTTTTGTCTTTTTCTTACTCTCTCAGTTTATTAAAACAAAACAAAAACAAGAAGGGCAAAACCCATACGACTCACATGCTTGACCTTGACCTTTACATGACCTTGACCTTCAGGGTCAAGGTCAAATAACTAAACCTAGTAATGACATCATACACTAAGAACTGCTTTAGACATTTTTCCTACCAAAATACAATGTGACCTTGACCCAAGGTGAAGGTCATCCAAGGTCATGCAACACAAAGCTGTTCATTCAAGACATAGGAAGTACAATGGTGCTTATTGGCTCTTTCTACCATGAGATATGGTCACTTTTAGTGGTTCACTACCTTATTTTGGTCACATTTCATAAGGGTCAAAGTGACCTTGACCTTGATCATATGTGACCAAATGTGTCTCATGATGAAAGCATAACATGTGCCCCACATAATTTTTAAGTTTGAAACAGTTATCTTCCATAGTTCAGGGTCAAGGTCACTTCAAAATATGTATACAATCCAACTTTGAAGAGCTCCTGTGACCTTGACCTTGAAGCAAGGTAAACCAAACTGGTATCAAAAGATGGGGCTTACTTTGCTCTATATATCATATATAGGTGAGGTATTCAATCTCAAAAACTTCAGAGAAAATGGGGAAAATGAGAACAATAGCTGTTTTTTAGGCAACATTTATGGCCCCTGCGACCTTGACCTTGAAGCAAGGTCAAGATGCTATGTATGTTTTTTGGGGCCTTGTCATCATACACCATCTTGCCAAATTTGGTACTGATAGACTGAATAGTGTCCAAGAAATATCCAACGTTAAAGTTTTCCGGACGGACGTCCGGACGGACGGACGGACGGACGACTCGGGTGAGTACATAGACTCACTTTTGCTTCGCATGTGAGTCAACAAGTCGCGTAAGGCGAAAATACAACATTTAGTCAAGTAGCTGTCGAACTCACAGAATGAAACTGAACGCAATGCAACGCAGCAAAACCGTATACTCGTAGCATCGCCAGCCACCGCTCACGGCAAAGGCAGTGAAATTGACAAGAAGAGCGGGGTAGTAGTTGCGCTGAGAAGGATAGCACGCTTTTCTGTACCTCTATTCGTTTTAACTTTGTGAGCGTGTTTTTAATCCAAACATATCATATCTATACGTTTTTGGAATCAAGAACCGATAAGGAATAAGATGAAAGTGTTTTTAAATTGATTTGGAAAATTTAATTTTGATACTAATTTTTATATTTTTAATTTTCAGAGCTTGTTTTTAATCCAAATATAACATATTGATATGTTTTTGGAATCAGCAAATAATGGAGAATAAGATGAACGTAAATGTGGATCGTTTTATAATTTTTTTATTTTTTTTTTTACATTTTTCTGATTTTTAATGACCAAAGTCATTAATTAATTTTTAATTTAATTAAGCCACCAAGCTGAAATGTAATACCGAAGTCCGGGCTTTGTCGAACATTACTTGACCAAAATTTCAACCAATTTGGTTGAAAAATGAGGGCGTGACAGTGCCGCCTCAACTTTCACGAAAAACCGGATATGACGTCATCAAAGACATTTATCAAAAAAATGAAAAAAACGTTCGGGGATATCATACCCAGGAACTCTCCTGTCAAATTTCACAAAGATCGGTACAGTAGTTTAGTCTGAATCACTCTACACACACACACAGACACACACACACACACACATTCCTGCCTGTCTGCCTGTTCTTCTCTCTCTCTTAGGTTACTTTCACGGATTATGCAAAAAAGAAATATGCACGGCTGCTTCACACTTTTCTTGTTTTCTCTCTATTCTCAACCTTTGGTGTCTGTCTGCGTGTCTGTGTGTCTGTGTGTCTGTTTGTTTGTTTGTCTGTCTGTCTGTCTGTCTGTCTGTCTCTCTCTCTCTCTCTCTCTCTCTCCCCTTCTCTCTCTCCCCATCTCTCTCTCGCCATCTCTCTCTCTTTTTCGCTCTCTTCATCTCTCTCTCTCTCTCTCTCTCTCTCCCCTTCTCTCTCTCCCCATCTCTCTCTCGCCATCTCTCTCTCTTTTTCGCTCTCTTCATCTCTCTCTCTCTCTCTCTCTCTCTCTCTCTCTCTCTCTCTCTCTCTCTCTCTCTCTCTCTCTCTCTCTCTCTCTCTCTCTCTCTTACAGTCAGCATAATGTATTACAAATGATGGTTTATTCCTGGCAAATTTCGACCAAATGATTATCGAAGATGGTTATGCAAATAAGATGCAACAACGGAAAACAGACGAAATTAAACAGAGACCCCCAAGCCCGTGACAGACAGACAGACAGACAGACAGACAGACAGACAGACAGACAGACAGACAGACAGACACAGAGACTGAGACAGAGACAGACAGACTAGACAAGCCGACAAACAAAAAAACAACATGAAAAGACACATGTAGGTGACGATGCTGATCCCAATACCGATGCCGATGTCGATGATGATGATGATGATGATGATGATGATGATGATGATGATGATGATGATGATGATGATGATGATGATATATCTCTTTATTTCCCTCTCTTGGAGAGTTTGCTGCGTGATTGCCTCTAACCCTATTCATTGTATAACAACGTTAAATCATCATCGTCATCTCTCTCCCGTTCTCTCTCTCGCCCCCCCCCCCCCCCTCTCTCTCTCTCTCTCTCTCTCTCTCTCTCTCTCTCTCTCTCTCTCTCTCTCTCTCTCTCTCTCTCTTACACACTTTCTCTTTCCTACTCTCTCTCTGTTTTGTTCTCCTTTCTCTGTCAGATTTGTTTTAAACAAACACGTAGGAAAGAAATCTGCAGAGCTGTTGCAATTGTGTCTTTTATCTCTATCTCTTTCTATGATTTTTTTTCCCGGTTTTTGACTGTGTGCCTATCTGTCTGTCTTCCTCTCTCTCGCAGGTTACTGTCTGTCCGTATGTCTGTCCGTCTGTTTGTCCGTCTCTCTCACTCTGTCTCTGTCTTTCTTTCTTATTTAATTACCCCAACTCTCACTCTCTCTCTCTCTCTCTCTACAATTACAAATACAATTTTTGTATTAAACATGCCCCTCTCCTCTTTATTGGTATAATGTACACAAACCCTTTTCGAATGAAGGGACTTACAAACCAACCACTACATGTATTTAGATGTGTGATGATCTTGGCAATGTCTTGCTTGTTTGATTGATTTTCTTTAAAATGTAATGTATGGATTAGAGCATGATGTTGAGAAAGTGCAAGCTGCACTATACCACTTAATTCACATCAATCAACTCGCAATTTACCTCAATGTAATGCATTTTGTGTACATATGTATAATGTGTTTTCACTTTAGTTATCTGTTAAAATGTAGAATTTTAGTTATCTATTTTCTAATTTGTATCTTGTATTTTTTATTTCATTTTTTTAGTTAGTCCCTCTTTAGGGCGAGGGCTGGATGTAAAAAAGCAGACCACTGCTTAATCTACTACCCTCGTTAAATAAAGAATTGTCATTGTCATTGTCATTGTCTCTCTCTCTCTCTCTCTCTCTCTCTCTCTCTCTCTCTCTCTCTATCTGTCCCTCCGGCAGCACACATTTTTCGCTCCAGCAATTTACTTGAACAAGTGAAGAAAATGCCTGTCGTTGGACTACCAACTGCTGTGGAAGCTACCTTGACAGGCCTGCCAGCTGACCACTATGTCAAGTACTGGAAAGTCACCGGAGAATGAGAAGGAGCCACAGTCACACTTCAACTGCTCAGCACAGAGAACCAACAGGCCGCCATTTGCCGAGCTAGTCAACGCAACGTAAACAAAACCCCTTCGCAGCTCAGACGTGACAGACAATGATCCCAACAATTTAACAGCAAAGAGGTATGCGTTTCTTCTGTTGATACAGCTGATCGATCATCTGCGAAATCATGCCAGCACAACATCAGGCATAATTCACACAAACACGTACGACAAAGTTCCCGACGTTAGGCACAAACAGAAAATGAGACTACACGCCGGCGAACGCATTGACAGCGAGGCAAGCTGTGTTGTGAACATTGAAGCACGTGAATCACGGAGCCACATTCCATCCAAGCTGACGGAACCTGCCTTGCAGCAATCCGTTGACTCCACATGCGTGGCCACTGACAGTGACAAGGACAGATATTTTACGTCAGAGAGTGATACAGAGGAACCAGTGGAAAAGCAGTTGACTAAAGCTGAAAAGGATGCTTTGGAAAGGGAGTACAGTCTAGGGGAAGTAAAAGCACTTGCTTTAGAAATTACTACGAACCCCAGAACACGAAAGAAAGTGATTAGAATGGTGTACAATGCTTCATCCAAACAGCTGCTTGCAAAATCAGATGACTTCATGTTCACCTACGATTGTACCAAAGCTGAAACATTGTACTGGACGTTATTCAGGGACAAAGCAGACATGAGTTATGATGAATCAGAACGACTGGCATTTATTGAGGAGCCTGCGGATGTGCGACGAACACTGTACCTTATTGAGATAAATCATATCGCCAAGGATTTGCATGCACTGGTTACACTTCTCAGAGCCTACCTTCAGACTTGAACTTTGATCGCTGTTGTATTATATCACATTTACGTATCATTACATGCTGCTTCTCTTGCAAAACTCGTAAAGCACTACTACTATATTTTGCAGCTGATACTGGTAAAACGTTAATACTCTATGATTGTATTAAAACATTATTGTACATAATGCACTGGAAACATTTTCAAACATAATGTGGTTAACTTCTATTTCACCTCAATGAGCGAGGGCGGGATGAAAAAACAAGTCGCGTAAGGCGAAAATACAATATTTAGTCAAGTAGCTGCCATTTTTCAGCAAGACCGTATACTCGTAGCATCGTCAGTCCACCGCTCATGGCAAAGGCAGTGAAATTGACAAGAAGAGCGGGGTAGTAGTTGCGCTAAGAAGGATAGCACGCTTTTCTGTACCTCTCTTTGTTTTAACTTTCTGAGCGTGTTTTTAATCCAAACATATCATATGTATATGTTTTTTGAATCAGGAACCGACAAGGAGTAAGATGAAAGTGTTTTTAAATTGATTTGGACAATTTAATTTTGATAATAATTTTTATATATTTAATTTTCAGAGCTTGTTTTTAATCCGAATATAACATATTTATATGTTTTTGGAATCAGCAAATGATGGAGAATAAGATAAACGTAAATTTGGATCGTTTTACAAATTTTTATTTTTTTTTACAATTTTCAGATTTTTAATGACCAAAGTCATCAATTAATTTTTAAGCCACCAAGCTGAAATGCAATACCGAACCCCGGGCTTCGTCGAAGATTACTTGACCAAAATTTCAACCAATTTGGTTGAAAAATGAGGGCGTGACAGTGCCGCCTCAACTTTCACGAAAAGCCGGATATGACGTCATCAAAGACATTTATCAAAAAAATGAAAAAAACGTATGGGGATTTCATACCCAGGAACTCTCATGTCAAATTTCATAAAGATTGGTCCAGTAGTTTAGTCTGAATCGCTCTACACACACACACACACACGCACACACGCACACACACACATACGCACATACACCACGACCCTCGTTTCGATTCCCCCTCGATGTTAAAATATTTAGTCAAAACTTGACTAAATATAAAAAAGTAGTTTAGCATTTCCTATTCTGTTACAGTGTTAAGATGTAGATCAATTCAATTCAATTTAATTCAATTCAATTCAATACAATCATCTCTCCCTCATTCTCGTTCTCATAAATAGGACTCAAACCATACCGGCACGGTGGCCTAGTGGTAAGGCGTCCGCCCCGTGATCGGGAGGTCGTGGGTTCGAAACCCGGCCGGGTCATACCTAAGACTTTAAAATTGGCAATCTAGTGGCTGCTCCGCCTGGCGTCTGGCATTATGGGGTTAGTGCTAGGACTGGTTGGTCCGGTGTCAGAATAATGTGACTGGGTAAGACATGAAGCCTGTGCTGCGACTTCTGTCTTGTGTGTGGCGCACGTTATATGTCAAAGCAGCACCGCCCTGATATGGCCCTTCGTGGTCGGCTGGGCGTGAAGCAAACAAACAAACAAACAAGCACATTTCACTGCTGTACAGCATACATCGTCCCCAAATACCTGTGTCTGTGTGTCACCGACTTAGTTGCTCTGCAGAGTGTGTGTGTGTGTGTGTAATACTGCCTTGCTGCAGAGTTTGTGTTATACCGCTTTGCTCTGCTGAGTGTGTTTGTGTTAATTACGGTCTGTCTGTCTGTATATTCTTTTGTCTGTCCGTCTGTCACTCAAGGGTAAGGGGGTGTCCTTAACCTCTCCTTTGTTGTCTCGGTCTGTCTCTCTGTCTCTGTCTATCTGTCTATGTCGCTCTTTCTGACTCTCTCCCTCTCAGCGGAGATCAAAGCCAATGAAAAACACACATCTCTGAAGCAGTTTTAGCTTGTGCCTCCAAATGACTGCTGTACAACAACCAGACCCCATCTGACTGCTGTTTGGGAAACAGTCCCCAATTCACTGCTGTACACCATTTACGTATCATTACATGCTGTTTCTCTTTCGAAACTTGTAAAGCACTACTTCTATTTTGCAGCTGATACTGGTAAAATGTTAATACACTATGATTGTATTGAAACATTATTGTACATAAAGCACTGGAACATTTTCAAACATAATGTGGTTAACTTCTATTTCAACTCAATGGGCGAGGGCGGGATGGAAAAAAAACATTTTAGCATTTCTTGTTCTGTTACAGTGTTAAGAGAAAGATAAATTCAATTCAATTTAATTCAATTCAATTTAATACAACTCTCTCTCCCTCATTTTCATTCTCATAAATCAGACTCAAACCATCCGTTGTCAGGGTCGTGAATGCTAGCTACTGACTGGATTGGAAATACTCTTATGTCGCCTAGCGCCATATGTAACTGATGAAACCATTCATAGCACAGCGCAGAGCTATCGGTTTTTGGACGTCCCCATTTCACTGCTATACAGCAAACATCGTCCCCAAATAACTGTGTCTGTGTGTCACCGACTTAGTTGCTCTGCAGAGTCTGTGTGTGTAATACTGCCTTGCTCTGCTGAGTTTGTGTGTTATACCGCTTTGCTCTGCTGAGTGTGTGTGTTTGTGTTAATTACGGTCTGTCTGTATATTCTTTTGTCTGTCCGTCTGTCACTCAAGGGTAAACCGGCACGATTAGCTTAGTGGTAAGGCGTCCGCCCCGTGATCGGGAGGTCGTGGGTTTGAACCTCGGCCGGTGTCACGATTTCATCTTTCGCCTGTGTACATATTTCCCCCTCGATATTTACTCGAGACCGAAATGTTGTTTCCTGGTAAAATTAAGAAGAGAAATTATTTATGGACGAAAAGCATGTCAGTTTCTTGCATGTGAAAAAAATTGGTTGTGAAATTAAATAGATTTCACTCCCAAAATCGAATTCTTCGAAAACGTGTACCGAGTGGTTACGTCCCTTGAGTAAGAAGGGAAACATTTTAGGATGAATCAAATTTCTAAGTTAAATAAAATAATTGGTTGGACAAATTTGGCCCCATGAATGTAAGGTACACAAGGTCGCTCATCAGTACTATCGAAGGGTGTTTTTTTTGTTCAGTGTAGAGTTTATACTAGATCAACGAGGCCGAAAATCGAAATATCAACACGGCGAAAGATGAAAACGTCACACCGGGTCATACCTAAGACTTTAAAATTGGAAATCTAGTGGCTGATCCACATCCCATTTTGGTGCAATCCCATTTTGCCGCCGTCCCATTTTTTTCCCTATCCCATTTTTGCGACATTTCACAAGCCAAGCGTCATTTTATAAAATTTATAATTTTGGATGATTAATGAGATGAGGATGATTATAATGATGATGCTATGGATTTCCAATTTGGATTGAGACTACGTGACAGGGCATTTTACTAACATGTCATAACAATAGCGCGACATCCCATTTTGACACCATATCCCATTTGGCCGCCATGCCGTTTCACCGTATTCCATTTATCCCCCATCCCATTGTCGCGACATTTCACAAGCCAAGCGTCATTTTACTACCGTGTCATAACAATAGCACGTCATCCCATTTTGACACCATCCCATTTGGCCGCCATCACATTTTTTATTTATTCTTCTTGCCAAGCCTCACTATACTACTATACTGCGTTATTCAACTAGGAAGACATTCCGTTTAGGCCAAATTCCATTTTTGCCACAATCCAAAATGTCGCGAAATAGAGATGGCGGCAAAATGGGATGACGGCAAAACGGCATGGCGACAAAATGGAATGTGGCGCTAGTGGTTTGACACGGTGGTAAAATGACACATGGCCTATGAAATGTCGCAAAAATGGGATGGGGGCAAAATGGGATAACGGCGAAACGGGATTGCGCCAAAATGGGAAGTGGAGCTAATGGTACATGACATGGTGGTAAAATGACACTTGGCCTGTAAAATGTCGCAAAAATGGGATGGGGGCGAAATGGGCTAACGGCCAAACGGGATTGCGCCAAAATAGGATGTGGGGCTATTGGTACATGATATGGTGGTAAAATGACACTAGGCCTGAGAAATGTCGCCAAAATGGGATGGGGGCGAATTGGGATAACGGCGAAACAGGACTAATAGATCCCTTGACTTGGGGTAGTGCGACTCTGTCACTGCTAGCTTTCCACTCGGAGGAAGCGACCGGAATTTCCCAACGATGGGACATCCTAGTAATTAATTTTTTTTTTTTTAATTCCTAAAATTAACAGAGTCGCGCTATCCCAAAAGTCAAGGAATTTCGTGTTTGTCCCTTGACTTTGGAGATGACAAGAAAATATCGGGCGCAAAAACGTGATTTGTAAAATTTTTCACAACATATGTCGCCTAGCGCCATGTATGTGATGAAACCATTCATATAGCTCTGCGGGAGCTCTGCACTTTTGGACGTCCCCATTTCACTGCTGTACAGCAAACATCGTCCCCAAATACCTGTTTGTTTCTAAAAAATCACGCTGGAGGTTGCATTTTATGTAATAACCTCCTGAAATGAGTTTTGACACTTTAGAATGGCATGTAAAATGACACATGGCCTATGAAATGTCGCAAAAATGGGATGGGGGCAAAATGGGATAACGGCCAAACGGGATTGCGCCAAAATGGGACGTGGAGCTAATGGTACATGACATGGTGGTAAAATGACACTTGGCCTGTAAAATGTCGCAAAAATGGGATGGGGGCGAAATGGGCTAACGGCCAAACGGGATTGCGCCAAAATGGGACGTGGAGCTAATGGTACATGACATGGTGGTAAAATGACACTTGGCCTGTAAAATGTCGCCAAAATGGGATGGGGCGAAATGGGTTAACGGCGAAACGGGATTGCGCCAAAATGGGATGTGGAGCTAATGGTACATGATATGGTGGTAAAATGACACTTGGCCTGAGAAATGTCGCCAAAATGGTATGGGGGCGAATTGGGATAACGGCGAAACAGGACTAATAGATCCCTTGACTTGGGGTAGTGCGACTCTGTCACTGCTAGCTTTCCACTCGGAGGAAGCGACCGGAATTTCCCAACGATGGGGCATCCTAGTAATGAATTTTTTTTTTTTTTTTTAATTCTTAAAATTAACAGAGTCGCGCTACCCCAAAAGTCAAGGAATTTCGTGTTTGTCCCTTGACTTTGGAGATGACAAGAAAATATCGGGCGCAAAAACGTGATTTGTAAAATTTTTCACAACATATGTCGCCTAGCGCCATGTATGTGATGAAACCATTCATATAGCTCTGCGGGAGCTCTGCACTTTTGGACGTCCCCATTTCACTGCTGTACAGCAAACATCGTCCCCAAATACCTGTTTGTTTCTAAAAAATCACGCTGGAGGTTGCATTTTATGTAATAACCTCCTGAAATGAGTTTTGACACTTTAGAATGGCATGTAAAATGACACATAACCTATGAAATGTCGCAAAAATGGGATGGGGGCAAAATGGGATAACGGCCAAACGGGATTGCGTCAAAATGGGACGTGGAGCTAATGGTACATGACATGGTGGTAAAATGACACTTGGCCTGTAAAATGTCGCAAAAATGGGATGGGGGCGAAATGGGCTAACGGCGAAACGGGATTGCGCCAAAATGGGATGTGGAGCTAATGGTACATGATATGGTGGTAAAATGACACTTGGCCTGAGAAATGTCGCCAAAATGGGATGGGGGCGAATTGGGATAACGGCGAAACAGGACTAATAGATCCCTTGACTTGGGGTAGTGCGACTCTGTCACTGCTAGCTTTCCACTCGGAGGAAGCGACCGGAATTTCCCAACGATGGGACATCCTAGTAATGAATTTTTTTTTTTTTAATTCTTAAAATTAACAGAGTCGCGCTACCCCAAAAGTCAAGGAATTTCGTGTTTGTCCCTTGACTTTGGAGATGACAAGAAAATATCGGGCGCAAAAACGTGATTTGTAAAATTTTTCACAACATATGTCGCCTAGCGCCATGTATGTGATGAAACCATTCATATAGCTCTGCGGGAGCTCTGCACTTTTGGACGTCCCCATTTCACTGCTGTACAGCAAACATCGTCCCCAAATACCTGTTTGTTTCTAAAAAATCACGCTGGAGGTTGCATTTTATGTAATAACCTCCTGAAATGAGTTTTGACACTTTAGAATGGCATTTAACGCTCATTGAAGTTTTAACAAACTTTCTAACACCTAAAACATTCATAGCACCGATAACGTAATTCTAGCTCTGCACTTTGTGTACACATACGTCCCCATTTCACTGCTGTACAGCAAACATCGTCCCCAAATGTCTGTTTTTCTAAAAATCACGCTGGAGGTTGCATTTTATGTAATAACCTCCTGAAATGAGTTTTCACACTTTAAAATGGCATTTAACGCTCATTGAAGTTTTAAGAAACTTTCTAACACTTAAAACAAAAGAGACCCCAAATGCCTGTGTTTTGAGCAAGATGGCATTTTGATACACAGCCGACCCCAAATGACTGTAAAACCACCTATGTGTGTGTGTGTGTGTGTGTGTGTGTGTGTGTGTGTGTGTGTATGTGTGACGGAGTGATTGAGTTTGTGTTACTGTTTGTCGATTTCTTACGTGAGCCTCTTGTTCAAAATGGTGGTAATAGCAGCAACCGACGGCCGTTTGGTTAGATTTTATATCAAAACAATATATAATTCATTCTTCATCTTTTTCTGCGTTCACGACTGCCATTCCCACAAACACTCAGTCTCGCCGTTTTTGTGTGTGGATTTTTGTTCGCCAATACGTTTCTACGCGTATGACAAATAGTTCACTCGCCAAACTGATGTGTCCCAAATTAATAATACAGAATGCATTGATACAAATAATTATAATAAAAAAACTTAATTGAAACCAGGTAAAAAAAAAAAATTTCAATTTTACAATATGTTGTGATTTGTGTGCAAAAGTGTAATACCGCATACTCGATCGTACATTATCTTATAAAAAAAACCAAAAAAAAACCAAAGTGAACATTTCCATTTCTGTCTATTTTTCTTTTAAGGAATCGTTGAACTCACATAAAATCAATCTGTTAAAAACTCATATCACATTTATGTGTTGGTAACGGTGCCTAGAACACTTTTTATGTTTGGTCAAGTTCTGACTAAATGTTTTCCGAATGACTGAGAATCGAGACGAGGTATGTGTGTGTGTGTGTGGGTGTGTGTTTGTGTGCGTGCGTGCGTCCGTGCGTGCATGCGTCCGTGCGTGGCAATTCCTAGGAAAATACTGGGCAAATACTTAGAACAATTTTCAAATAAATTCTTTACTCGTACTTTCATGTTTTTGTTAAATGTCTTTGATGACGTCATATCCGCCTTTAAAAAAGAGTTTAGTCCGCACTGTGGTGACTGCATGTTTCAATCAAATCACTTGAACACAGTTTTAACCAACTTGAAAGCTTAGAAATTGATTAATTAATTTGTTCATTGATATTCTCATTAAGGCCTAACAAAAATGTATGTTGGTTTGGGGTAACCCGACCGACCCTTTTTTTTCCCCGCGGACTCTAAAACTTGTTTTCATTTATCAAAAAGCAAAAACTTTTGGCACATTTTGCGAACCATACCGAGACTAAGGGAAGTAACCTTCTTTAAAATCGACTTAATTTAAGAGAGAAAAAAAGAAGAAGAAAAAGAAGGGAAAAAAAGCCGACCTATCTTTTTTGGTCTTTTTATATTTAGTCAAGTTTTGACTAAATATTTTAACATCGAGGGGGAATCGAAACGAGGGTCGTGGTGTATGTGCGTGTGTGCGTGTGTGTGTCTGTGTGTGTGTCTGTGTGTGTGTGTGTGTAGAGCGATTCAGACTAAACTACTGGACCGATCTTTATGAAATTTGACATGAGAGTTCCTGGGTATGAAATCCCCGAACGTTTTTTTCATTTTTTTGATAAATGTCTTTGATGACGTCATATCCGGCTTTTCGTGAAAGTTGAGGCGGCACTGTCACGCCCTCATTTTTCAACCAAATTGGTTGAAATTTTGGTCAAGTACTCTTCGACGAAGCCCGGGGTTCGGTATTGCATTTCAGCTTGGTGGCTTAAAAATTAATTAATGACTTTGGTCATTAAAAATCTGAAAATTGTAAAAAAAATTAAAAATTTATAAAACGATCCAAATTTACGTTTATCTTATTCTCCATCATTTGCTGATTCCAAAAACATATCAATATGTTATATTTGGATTAAAAACAAGCTCTGAAAATTAAATATATAAAAATTATTATCAAATTTTTTTTTTCGAAATCAATTTAAAAACACTTTCATCGTATTCCTTGTCGGTTCCTGATTCCAAAAATATATAGATATGATATGTTTGGATTAAAAACACGCTCAGAAAGTTAAAACGAAGAGAGGTACAGAAAAGCGTGCTATCCTTCTTAGCGCAACGAATACCCCGCTCTTCTTGTCAATTCCACGGGCACTGCCTTTGCCACGGGCGGTGGAGTGACGATGCTACGAGTATACGGTCTTGCTGCGTTCAGTTTCATTCTGTGAGTTCGACAGCTACTTGACTAAATATTGTATTTTCGCCTTACGCGACTTGTTATATTTAGTCAAGTTTTGACTAAATATTTTAACATCGAGGGGGAATCGAAACGAGGGTCGTGGTGTATGTGTGTGTGTGTGTGTGTGTGTGTGTGTGTGTGTGTGTGTGTGTGTGTGTGTGTGTGTGTGTGTGTGTGTGTGTGTGTGTGTGTGTGTGTGTGTGTGTGCGTGCGTGCGTGCGTGCGTGTAGAGCGATTCAGACCAAACTACTGGGCCGATCTTTATGAAATTTTACATGAGAGTTCCTGGGATTGATATCCCCGAACGTTTTTCTCCTTTTTTCGATAAATGTCTTTGATGACGTCATATCCGGCTTTTCGTGAAAGTTGAGGCGGCACTGTCACGCTCTCATTTTTCAACTAAATTGGTTGAAATTTTGGTCAAGTAGTCTTCGACGAAGCCCGGACTTCGGTATTGCATTTCAGCGTGATGGCTTAAAAAATAATTAATGACTTTGGTCATTAAAAATCTGAAAATTGTAAAAAAAAATAAAAAATTATAAAACGATCCAAATTTACGTTTATCTTATTCTCCATTATTGTCTGATTCCAAAAACATATAAATATGTTATATTTGAATTAAAAACAAGCTCTGAAAATTAAAAATATAAAAATTATTATCAAAATTAAATTTTCCAAATCAATTTAAAAACACTTTCATCTTATTCCTTGTCGGTTCCTGATTCCAAAAACATATAGATATGATATGTTTGGATTAAAAACACGCTCAGAAAGTTAAAACGAAGAGAGGTATAGAAAAGCGTGCTATCCTTCTCAGCGCAACTACTAAACCGCTCTTCTTGTCAATTTCACTGCCTGAACGGTGGACTGACGATGCTATGAGTATACGGTCTTGCTGAAAAATTGCATTGCGTTCAGTTTCATTCTGTGAGTTCGACAGCTACTTGACTAAATATTGTATTTTCGCCTTACGCGACTTGTTGTTTGTTTGTTTGCTTAACGCCCAGCCGACCACGAAGGGCCATATCAGGGCGGTGCTGCTTTGACATAATTATAACGTGCGCCACACACAAGACAGAAGTCGCAGCACAGGCTTCATGTCTCACCCAGTCACATTATTCTGACACCGGTGTAACACGAAATTTTTACTCCACGAAAAATTTACTCCGGAGTAAATATTTCGTACGAAATTCTTACTCCGAGTACACTTTTCGTACGAGAAAAAAACTCCCCAAGGCACGAAAAAATTACTCCCTCCACGAAATTTTTACTCCCCATTTATTTTACTTCCAGTAAAAATCTCGTACGCAAAAATGGGATGCGGGCGAAGGGATAATGCCAATAAGTGATCTCGCGCACACGAATGTCGCGCTACCCTCCTTCCACCCCTTCCACCACCAAGACTAACAGGGGACAAGGGAGTAAACATTTCGTACACCTGGCATGGGAAGTTAAATTGCTTGTGTTTGGGTGAAGTAATTTATTCGTTATTTATTTGTCAGGGGAGTAACATTTTTGTACGAAATGTTTACTCGGAACTCACCTGTCTTGGGGAGTAATTTTCTCGTGAAATGGGGGAGTGCTTTTTTCGTAAAGGGAGTAAGTTTTTCGTACGAAATGTTTACTCCGGAGTAAAAATCTCGTGGGAGTAATTTTCTCGTGTTACACCGGACCAACCAGCCCTAGCACTAACCCCATAATGCCAGATGCCAGGCGGAGCAGCCACTAGATTGCCAATTTTAAAGTCTTAGGTATGACCCTCTCTCTGCCTCTCTCTCTCTCTCACACACACACACACACACACACACACACACACACACACACACACACACACACACACACACACACACATACAATAAAAAATAAAAAAGAATAAACGAACGAAGGAACATATAATCCATCAACCAACCAAAAATGTCTCACCGTCATGCGGAACACAATAGAATATCCAGAGCTCTTTCAACTCCGAAATGCATTGTCACATAATTATCTGTTATTACTCCACCACACTCTTTCGTTCCGGGACTGTATAGTGAAACACCGTACCCAACGTAGGACTTGGGATTGCACTAGAAACAAGGGTCGAAGGAATGAATATGGGGGGGGGGGGGGGGGGGGGGGTAGGGCGGGGGGCAAAAAAGGTGAGGTTAAATAAAGTGGGGTAGGCTTTGTGCAATGCCTTAACTCAAGGCTGAATGGGTATGATTAATGTTTGGGAGGGGGAGGGGGTCATGTTGTGCAATGCAGCTTTTTCTTTCTAATTTTACAACACGATCGGTCAACATGAACTGATTTGTGATTGGCTGTTTCACTAATCACATGCAATGATCAGCGATTGGCTGATTTTTTTATGTCTCTACATTGACCATGCATTGCATTAAGTTTGTTGAAATTGAGACGTGTGTGGTTGTTTCACCTCCTGTCGTTGTTCTGTTGGGCTGATATCTCCAAACCGGTCGCATTCGCCAAATCAGGTTTGAGAGTGTGTGTGCTCTTTGTCGTTTTACCAACGACAACAAGAGAATATTATTTTTTCCTCTTTTGCCTTCTTGATTCAGCGAGAAAAATAGTGATTTTGTGACACGAAATTCGTGTGTGCGGATGTGTATGCCAGATTTGAGAGTGTGCTGTTGTTTTTGTCCAACCGCTACCACCACCAACGATAGCAACAGAATAGTATTTTTTCCTCTTTTGCCTTCTTGATTCAGCGAGATAATAGCGATTTTGGTACTCACCATTCCTGTGTCCCGAGTGTATGCCAGGTTTGAGAGTGTGTTGTTTTCTCCCACCGCTACCACCAACGATAGCAACAGAATAGTATTATCTCCTTTTTCCCACCGCTACAACCAACGATAGCAACAGAATAGTATTATCTCCTTTTTCCCACCGCTACAACCAACGATAGCAACAGAATAGTATTATCTCCTTTTTCCCACCGCTACCACCAACGATAGCAACAGAATAATATTATCTCCTTTTTCCCACCGCTACAACCAACGATAGCAACAGAATAGTATTATCTCCTTTTTCCCACCGCTACCACCAACGATAGCAACAGAATAGTAGTATCTCCTTTTTCCCACCGCTACAACCAACGATAGCAACAGAATAGTAGTATCTCCTTTTTCCCACCGCTACCACCAACGATAGCAACAGAATAGTATTATCTCCTTTTTCCCACCGCTACAACCAACGATAGTAACAGAATAGTATTATCTCCTTTTTCCCACCGCTACAACCAACGATAGCAACAGAATAGTATTATCTCCTTTTTCCCACCGCTACCACCAACGATAGCAACAGAATAGTATTATCTCCTTTTTCCCACCGCTACAACCAACGATAGCAACAGAATAGTATTATCTCCTTTTTCCCACCGCTACAACCAACGATAGCAACAGAATAGTATTATCTCCTTTTTCCCACCGCTACAACCAACGATAGCAACAGAATAGTATTGTCTCCTTTTTCCCACCGCTACCACCAACGATAGCAACAGAATAGTATTATCTCCTTTTTCCCACCGCTACAACCAACGATAGCAACAGAATAGTAGTATCTCCTTTTTCCCACCGCTACCACCAACGATAGCAACAGAATAGTATTATCTCCCTTTTCCCTCCGCTACCACCAACGATAGCAACAGAATAGTAGTATCTCCTTTTTCCCACCGCTACCACCAACGATAGCAACAGAATAGTATTATTAACAGCTATTGTGTTTTCAGCGTAGCAATAGGGCCCGATATTTAGACGAGACAAGTATAATGCCGACGAGTCGAAGACGAGTCGCATTATACTTGTTCGAGTCTAAATATCGGACCCTATTGCTACGCTGAAAACACAATAGCGTTTATATAGCTATTCTGACATTAAATTCTGTGTTAGAATCATGTTTTTGTCAGCGACAAGTACCAGAATGGTCCATGTCGTTGATTGCAGACGACGGTTCCCTTTCCGCATAAAGCCACGGAAATAACCGAACATTGAAAAACCCACGGACATGTATTACGGAGAAAACTCGAGATAACCGGATGCTCAGCATTACGTCAATATGTTAGGAATCATATGACGTCATGACGTATCATGCTTGCCTACGTAGATTGTATGTTCGAAAGTCTGACTTCTGTTGGGAATTCGCGTGGTGAAGACAGCGGTAAATCTGTAGATGATAAGAGAACAAGGATTGTCTCAGAAGAAACGACGAAATGTTTCAGACCGGTAACTTCATTTCAACATTGCACTATACAATGGACGTTCTATGTGACAGGAGAGTTTGCTGATTTTGTGTTAAACATTGGAGAGATCGTCTGCTAGAATCCGAGATAGGTCGCTTCAGATTGCAGCTTCTGGAAATTTGCAAGGTTTGTTGCCTGTTAAAGAACTGGATTTTACACGTAATGTAGGGCCTATGTCATGTACAGTAAGCAACAACAAAAACACACACAAAGCAAATGGCATCGTCTGTCGACTAGTCACAGAGTGACAGAAACAAACCTGGCGAGGTATGCGTGTACTTTATACACGTGGAAGAAACCGGAACCACGCGTCTTTGTTATTGCCGATATCGTTTGGATATCGGCAAAAATGGCCAACTTTTGTATCGTTATGCTTTGATGATCGGAAAAGGGATGTGTGAGACCATCCAATCACAGCCCCCGAATTCCCCCACGTGTCCATCAGAATAGCTATATCTCCTTTTTCCCACCGCTACCACCAACGATAGCAACAGAATAGTATTATCTCCTTTTTCCCACCGCTACAACCAACGATAGCAACAGAATAGTATTATCTCCTTTTTCCACCGCTACAACCAACGATAGCAACAGAATAGTATTATCTCCTTTTTCCCACCGCTACCACCAACGATAGCAACAGAATAGTATTATCTCCTTTTTCCCACCGCTACAACCAACGATAGCAACAGAATAGTATTATCTCCTTTTTCCCACCGCTACCACCAACGATAGCAACAGAATAGTATTATCTGCTTTTTCCCACCGCTACAACCAACGATAGCAACAGAATAGTATTATCTGCTTTTTCCCACCGCTACCACCAACGATAGCAACAGAATAGTATTATCTCCTTTTTCCCACCGCTACAACCAACGATAGCAACAGAATAGTATTATCTCCTTTTTCCCACCGCTACCACCAACGATAGCAACAGAATAGTATTGTCTGCTTTTTCCCACCGCTACCACCAACGATAGCAACAGAATAGTATTGTCTGCTTTTTCCCACCGCTACCACCAACGATAGCAACAGAATAGTAGTATCTGCTTTTTCCCACCGCTACCACCAACGATAGCAACAGAATAGTATTATCTCCTTTTTTCCCGTCTTGATTCAGCGAAACAAATTACGATTTTGGGACACAAAATTCTTTTGTGTGTGTGTGTGTGTGGGGGGGGGGGGGGGGGGGGTGAGTTACTAGTAAATACAAGGTTGGTTGTGGCAACTACGGCCAAGGTGTTCATGCGATATGCGTGTATAGGCCAGGGGTTTTCATGGGGATCCTTTCATGTTCATTCATGTATGGCGAGGCGTTTTGGCAGGGGGCATTTCGTGTTCTCGACTCTATATAACCATTATGTGCTGTAGTTTTCAAGGTGAGTTGGTGAATCTAATATCCTTTTGTAGTGTTTTGTTTTAGGTCGCTTTTTGACTCACATGCGAAGCAAAAGTGAGTCTATGTACTCACCCGAGTCGTCCGTCCGTCCGTCCCCCCCGTCCGGACGTCCGTCCGTCCGTCCGGCCGTCTGGAAAACTTTAACGTTGGATATTTCTTGGACACTATCAGTACCAAATTTGGCAAGATGGTGTATGATGACAAGGCCCCAAAAAACATACATAGCATCTTGACCTTGCTTCAAGGTCAAGGTCGCAGGGGCCATAAATGTTGTCTAAAAAACAGCTATTTTTCACATTTTTCACATTTTCTCTGAAGTTTTTGAGATTTAATACCTCACCTTTATATGATATATAGAGCAAAGTAAGCCCCATCTTTTGATACCAGTTTGGTTTACCTTGCTTCAAGGTCAAGGTCACAGGAGCTCTTCAAAGTTGGATTGTATACATATTTTGAAGTGACCTTGACCCTGAACTATGGAAGATAACTGTTTCAAACTTAAAAATTATGTGGGGCACATGTTATGCTTTCATCATGAGACACATTTGGTCACATATGATCAAGGTCAAGGTCACTTTGACCCTTATGAAATGTGACCAAAATAAGGTAGTGAACCACTAAAAGTGACCATATCTCATGGTAGAAGCACCATTGTACTTCCTATGTCTTGAATTAACAGCTTTGTGTTGCATGACCTTGGATGATCTTGACCTTGGGTCAAGGTCACGTGTATTTTGCTAGGAAAAATGTGTAAAGCAGTTCTTAGTGTGTGATGTCATGAAAGGTCAAGGTCAAGCATGTGAGACGTATGGGCTTTGCCCTTCTTGTTTCTATGGCAATCCGTTTGTGAACAAATTAAGTTTGTGTGTGTGTGTAAACTAAATAATATTTTATTTAACTAAATAATGCATTATTTAGCTACATAATATATTATTTCACTATGTAATGCCTGATTTATCTGAATAATGCGTATTTGACATAAATGTATAAAATGCGATTGTAGGGGAAAGTCGCTAAACCCGGAACAGTTTAAGGACAAACAGCCGTACCAGAGAAAAACATTGATATTGCAAAGCGTTCTTTGTATTGTCACATACTAGACTCTATCAGTAAATAAACGAACCACATAAAATAAAATAAAAGTCACGCAACTCATCAGACTGATCATAATAAAAATGTCTGCATTTGTTCCAGGTTGGACGCATGGGTGTGTAAAGTGGAACACTGTGTTGTCAAACTCGGAACACATACAAACACACCTTGACTCTCTTTCTAGCTCTGTCTGTGTCTCTCACACACATATACACCCACACACTCTCATTCACACACAAACAAGCACACATTGCCACACACACAAGATAAATAAATACGTCATAACATTTTGATTAAGCCATTTTATTTAAATGGTTTTTTTTCAACATCGTATTTAGATTATTACCAAGGAAATAACAAATCGGATAACAATTTAAGCCTTAAATGTAAAACAAAAAGATAAATAAGGGCTAGGTCTAAAAAGGACTGAAAAACAAAATCTTAAAAAACAACAACAGGAAAAAATAGGCAAAGAACCGATTTCGCAGACAATGTCCTTTGTCTTCTACTGTCAGCGCAGTCATCGTGTGATTACTGTGTGCACTTCTGGCACTATAACATATCCTCAGGGGAGTTGGTGCCACGCACACGTGAAGCAATACCACGAAATTTCGCAGCTTCATTTGTACCCCTCTTCTGTTGACAAATAGATATAAAAGGGCTACCTGCCCAATTGACTAAATGTAAAAATCATTACGCATAAAGTCTCAAAGCAAAAAACTAAGAACAGATTTAAGAACTGATTTTGCAGACACACAAAAATTGCTAAGTACAGATTTCGAAGTCCTTTTGTTCGCTGCTGTCAGCGCAGTCCTCGTGTGTCCACTGTGTGCACCTCTGGCACTGTATCATGTTCTCAGGGGAGTTGGTGCCACACATGAAGCAGTACCAAGTGCTTTCCTCCAGGATAGAACGCATCGTCGAGAATGTTCTCCTTTTTTTCCCCTGATCAGAAGATATTCCCCTCTTGTTTCTTTGAGCAGAAGATTTTGTAGCTTCATTCTTTTCTCTTTTCTGATGACCTGCACGCCTTTTTGCATTTGAAATCTCCAGCTTTTGCTTGAAAGGAGAAGATGTGATGATTTCAGATTGTTTTTTTCGTGGTGTTCTCTTCGACTAGTTTGTGGGTGTGCGTTGCATGTTTGCCTCTCTTATGTGTTCCATCATTGCCGCATGGCACCTTCATGGATTTCGCGTTTTTCTGTTGGGTACACGTGACGTTTCAAATCTTTTTCCCCGTTAAAATTATTGCAAATCTATGAAGGTTTATCACAGCAATCAACATTTTACGTACGGGAGATTGCCAGAAGGCTTCTGTGGTGTGGTGGCAATCTCCCGTACGCCAACACCGTCTTGGAACCACCCTATGGCTCTTCCTCTGTCCAGCAGGCTTAACTTCTGTCGTCCGACCATCGTGATGTTGTGCCCTGGTCCGCCCAGGCCCTGGCTTTTATTGAGTAACCAGTGACCAGTGTTCACAGTCAAAGCATCAAGCTTCCACGTGCAGTGCATCATTTTGTCAGAAACACGCAATAGAAAAAATGGTGAGTACGCGGCGAGTTGCTAAGATCGTCACACATCTAAATAGTGGTTGGTTTTTAAGTCCCTTCATGCGAAAAGGGTTTGTGTACATTATACCAATAAAGTGGAGAGGCTCACGTAAGAAATCGACAAACAGTAACACAAACTCAATCACTCCGTCACACACACACACACACACACACACACACACACACACACACACACACACACACACACACACACACACACACACACACACACACATACCTAAAGTGTGGATGGTTACCTAAGAGGCGGCACTGGGTGTAGTGCCTTTCTAGTGCACTTGCACTACAACAGCACTGGGTGCAGTACTCGCTCCGGCATCGAAGAATTTTGCACTAAAAAATGCACAAAATTTGACCTATTTCGTCGCCTATAGAGGACGGAAAGAATGTCATTTTGAACATTGTTATGACATTCTTTCCGTCAATGAAGTCAATTTAACGGAGTTAAATGAAGCGACCATCCACACAATTAGGTTGCCATCCAGAGTTTAGGTTGCCATCCACGTGTGGATGGTTGCCTTATGGTGATTTAGGCAACCAAACCTGTGGAAACGGGGGTACACACACACACACACACACACACACACACACACACACACACACACACACACACACACACACACACACAGACACACACACACAGAAAGAGCATAGGTGAAACTGTGCAAGAAAGCGAGACACTAGATCTAGATCTGTCTCACACCGGTGACACTGTGACGGTTCCCCTACGCTTTGTGTCCGGTGCCCTGACCCTTTGTGTTCGGTTCCCACTCGGTTCCCACACGCCAAAATTCGCGGACAAAACATCCATTTATGGTAGTATTACGCAATGTTGCTCTCTGAGAATGGTCTTGTTAGATCTGTGAGTGTTTACACTACATGCCTAGGTGCTGTTGGATTGAAGGTTTTTGATATTTTAGCCGTTATTAGGTAGAATGCCTTCCACTTTACTGCAAAACTGCATAATTCGTAGCATCGGCAAGAAATATCCTACCAAAAAATGCCTGCTTGGAACTGTCGTTGGTCCAGCAAAAAGTTCAACATGTCTGTAGCAGACAGCCCAAGTTTCAAGATTGTAGGGCCATCCAAACAGCCGTAATAATAAAAACAACAAAAGTAGTCAGTGAAATTGGCTGTGTTCGGTCCCCACACACTTTTGTGACGTAGGCGTGACGGTTCCCATAATTCATTGTGTCGGTCCCCACTTTCTGTGTCGGACCCCACTTTCGACCTAATTTCTCTGTGACGGACCCCACAACCAGCCTATTTTGTGTCGGTCCCCACACCTTCTTGGATTTATGACTTGCCGGTTACTTGTATCATTGTATTCATTGAATCTAATTGTCTCGGAGTTATTTTTCAGCAAAAACCGGCAAGGCAGCACCTTTTGTGATACCAAGTAAGTCAGATGACATCAGTATGTGTGTGTGTGTGTGTGTGTGTGTGTGTATGTGAGAGATAGAGAGAGAGAGAGAGAGAGAGAGAGAGAGAGAGTGAGAGAGAGAGAGAGAGAGATTGACACCTTTCCAGATCACTCCGGTTATGCGACACTACCGCGAGCGTCACTACCGCGTGTCACACTACGGCGAGTACGACACTACCGCGTGTAACACTACCGCGTGTCACACTACCGCGAGTACGACACTACCGCGAGTATAACACTGCCGCGTGTCACACTACCGCGCGTACCACAACCGCGAGTACCATAACCGTAGAGAGAACGCATGCAAACTTACTTCTTGTGAGTTTGTGTTCTAACGGCTTTGATTGGAAGCAACCCATTCTATATGTATAGGTTACAACACGAGTGGTTTTTTATATGGCTTGTATTTCAGTCAAGACCCAGCGGATGAATATCATCGGGAGACACGAGCCTTTGGCGAGTGGCTCTCGATTGATATTCCCGCTGGGTCTTGACTGAAATACAAGCCATATAAAAAACCACGAGTGTTGTAATCTGTATATCCCATTCTACCATCAAACACAAAGTGTAGACTACTAGCGGCACTGTTGCGATCTGTGGACTGTAAAACTGTGGTGCCAGCGAGACTTAGCCCTTTTGCAACCTTAAACTAAGTGACCGTCGCTGAAAAAATAAAACGAATGAGTGCATCGATAAGTACGCGGTAACACTACTTTCAGACCATTTAAAAGCTTTAAGTAAAGGTTCATAAGATGCAAGAAAGTAATGAAGTCGTATAGAAATTAACTTTAGTTGAAGCGCACAATTCTTTTTTTTTTTTGCGTTTCAGGTCGGCAGAACGGGCAAAACGGGTTTGGGACCCATTTGGCTTACTCGATTCAGAATCGATTCCACGTTGTTTTTCTCGAACGTGTGTAATTAGGCTTATTGACAGAGAAGCAAATTTTAGGGAACAAATATGTAGGTTTAGATTTAACCATTTGCTCCCTATTTGAAATGTATCTACGTTTTGCGAGTGTGTTTGCATGGATGAACTTAAACTGGTATGGGTATGAGGAAAACGCGACTGACACGTCTGTCACCGCCGATTGATTGCATTTTGAAGGAATATGACTGGATTACGGAAAAATACACACATGTTAAGTTCTCGGATACCTTCATCGCCAATGTGGACTTACTGCAGAGCCAGGCAAAAGAGTAGACTTGCTCGCAAAACACGTGAAACAGCTGATGATAGCGAAGCCCAACCGTGCCAGGTAAGGACGGTCTGACAGATTCTCAAAAGTCGTCTGCTAACGAAGCAAGGGGAGGGTACTCGTGTTTTTGTTTTGGTTCGCTAGCATCTGGTTATCTTGTAAGTTGAATGTTCGTTTTTTTCGACCTGCATTGCTTTCATAATGAAAGAAACGTTTGCTTATTGCATCTCATACATCAGATCAGTTCTGAGATTCATTTTTGCGTGCAACTGATATGGTTTTCTGAGCCGTGCAATACGATTTTGGAACTTCATACAAATGTGTCACATTGTTCGGCGCGAGGTCAAAGGTCGGGAGCAGAGTAGTTCTTCGCCCAAATCGGAATCTGCACTATCATATATTTTTTTGAGTCCATGATGTATTTATTGAGCTATAAAAATACAACATATATACCCATACTGAAGTAACAGAGACAAAGAAGGGAGGTCATGGGATATGTAGTCTGATAGTGTGTTCTGATCGTTTTGAGTTCTTGGTTAGCATGACAAACATTGAATTAGTGTTCAGAGAACAGACCAGGCCTTTTTGTTTTATATTTCAAGGAAACATTTCAACCTTTGCCTTCAGCCATGGAAGTCATAAAATGACACGCGGTAATGTTATACTCGCGGTAGTGTGACACGCGGTAGTGTTATACTCGCGGTAGTGTCGTACTCGCGGTAGTGTCGTACTCGCGGTAAGTTCTGTTTCCGTACCCGCGACAGCGGCAGCGACAAAAGAAAACGCGCGCAAACGCGTGACGTGTTTCCGTACTTGCGTTTTAAACATGCGGTAAAATCTGTAAACTCCCGCGTTGCCGCGCGACAACGCGAAAAAATCGCTCCAGGACCCTTTCAAAAAAATCGCGTCGCTTGCCGCTTGTCGCGCCGCTAACGCGTCGCGCGTGTGGAAACACTCCTGGTCATTTTCTATGTGCTTGATTTTCGTCGCACCGCTGGAAAAACGCTATCGCGGGTACGGAAACACAAC